>NW_016159633.1:77260-80370 GCF_001687245.7 Rhagoletis zephyria
AACTTAACCTATTAATAGCCGTTTGCGCCATGTCTGGCTAACACTAAAGGCTCTGTTATGCATATTTGGCATTGCTTGAGAGTTGTCACATAAGGAATCTGTTAAATGAGCTTCGCGTGTAAGCTGTTACCCAACGCACAGCATTACATACGTAGAAGTCTGTTGGTTTTTGATTTCTACGTAAAAACACACACAAATACTCTCCCTTCTCACTCACTCGCTTAAGCGAAATGTAAACTTTGGCATTTGCATAACAATTGTCTAATTATTTTCTTTTAACTTAACCAAACCCTATGGATTAGAGCACAGTCTAATCACGGCAACATTCAACTTCGGTTCAAGAATAATTTCTCTTTTCCTTTTCACATCATCCTTTACATGTACTCCCGAAAACAGAGATATTTGAAGTTTTATAAAATGAATAAATTATATGATTTGCCTAGTTACCAAAACCACTCGAAAATCACAGCAAACCAACCAACCTACCAGAGCTTTATTTTAAGAAAGGAAACCACCAATTTTTGTCCAATTGGACCGAAATGGCAACACTGTATTTAACATGCCTTGACCGTAAGGGAGAGCAACACGTAACAGCTAATTCAAAGTAATCCAAAAAAGAAGTTTCATTTCATTTGAATAAAGTTTCATTTAATTTGAAAAAAGTTTCATTTAATTTGAATAAAGTTTCATTGAATCTGAAAAAGGTCTCATTTAATTTGAATAAAGTTTCACTGAATCTGAAAAAGGTTTCATTTAATTTGAAAAAGGTTTCGCTTAACATGAAAAAGGTTTCATTTAATTTGAAAAAGGTTTCGCTTAATTTGAAAATGGTTTCATTTAAACTGAAAATGCTATATTTAAAATTTACGTTGAACTGATTGTAAAACTCACATAGACATATCTTAAAGTAATAAATTTTTTAAATAGTATTTAAAATCCCCATGTATGCGTTCTCTATACATCACAAATAACAATGTAAATACCAGGCACTTTTGAAAGTAATAACATTACTTTATAATTAATACAAAAAAAAAAACATTAAAAAAAATATACAAAAACAAATCCTCTAAACATATTTATTCTACTCCATAAAGAAATGGCGAATGGCGAATTTTTAGCCATTTTTTCGGGATTTACTCTAACATTTGAGGGTGCACGAGTCAAACGAACCTCCGATTCAGCGGGTTTAAATGCATGTTGGTAGGTGGGTCTGGTTAAAAGTGCACACCCATTTCTTTGTGCCGGTGTTGTTATTATTGCACTTAAAATGTGTACGCAAGAGCAGCAAAGCATTCAAAGCAAAGTCTTACATACAAAACCTTATGATGAAAAACATCTTTGGCCGAACTGTCAAGAGGTGAAGATAATGACCCCTATCTCCTCCATTACAAAATATTTGAACGTATTTTACCAGAACGTTGTATAAATTATAAGTTTTTCGATTTGGGGACGTTTGATTTAAAAAATTATGTAACTTTTCCTTAAAACTTTCTGTTTGGTTTAAAAGTACAATTTCAAGCTTTTTGTTAATTGTAGTCAAAACGGCATTTTACAAAAATCATATGTAATTCAACTTAGACTATGTTCATATTAATAATAATAGATTGGCGCTTACACATATGTTAGTGTTTGGCCGAGCTTCTCCTCCGATTTGTGGCGTGCGCCATGATGTTGTCACACAAAGCGGAGGGACCTACAGTTTTGCGCCGACTCCGAACGGCGATTGTATTTTTATGATAAACTGCTTTTCATGGCAAAAATACACTCGGAGGATTGCATTGCCTGCCGAGAAGCGGCCGCTATTAGAACTTTTTTTTTTTGTTTTTTGATGTTGGGTTGAATAGGGCTTGAACCCAGGCACCGCGGAATGTTTATTTTACATATTTTGAAAGAAACGATTGGATTCTATTGCATTTGCAATTATAGCAGCGGAGTAAGAGCGCGGAAATGAATTCACAAAGATATGCGGAGCTGTCGGGCATAGTAACAATGGACGCATCTATGTCAGCTTCTAGTTGAATTGTTGAACCACGAGCCATAACTTCCCCTATGCCTGAAGAACTGGTTCATCAAACCAGTTAATGCAATAACAGCTTTTTCTAAACCATTGAATACATGCACTTTGTTAGGTCACAGTGTCGCTTGCTTCTGCCTTCGGCCGAGCTTAGGGATTATAACCCTTACTAAGTAGAATTCTTCTTTCTGTGTTGCCGAAGAAGAGGGGCTCCGCACGTCAAAGGTATACAACATTTCTTGTGCGTATAACTCAGGCTATACCATCCACAGTATTTTTGGGCCGAACTCATATCGAAATTTACAAAAAAGTACATAGTGCAAACCGAACTTATTAATACATTTGAAACATTTATTTTAAATTAAAGTTGAATCCTTTTATTACAGGTGTATGTTAAAGTTTTTAGATTCGCGTTATTCCTTTGGACACAACAACCGAAAATCATTGTACAAATAACTAGACTGGACCCAAGTTACTAGATAAAGGACCACAAACATTCTTTTTTGTTCGTTAATAAAGCTTTTCATTTCTTACTCGTTCGTGTTTAGGTACGCCATTGTTACGAATTTCGAAAGTTCGAAAAAAAGATTCGGATTGCAGGAGGGGGGTTCTGGCAAAATATTTTTTTTTTCACTTTTATTTCAACATATTTCGATTAAAAGAAAAATACTGATAAAAACATATATGTAATACTTCTATATTGGCAGTAAGCTAACTTCTCAATGTGTAAGCATTCCGAAATCAAAGCGAGACAGTCTAGTACCGTTTTTGTCAATGTATTGTGTACTTGAGAGCCGTGTTTGTATATGTGTTGTGTACATGTTTATTAATAAACGTATGTGTTCCTTTTCGTTCGTACGTGTTTATTGATATATCTGTACTGTAGTGTTTTCGGACGGTACTAGCTCTTACTGCCAATATAGGAGTACTACATATATGGATAAAAATAAAATATTTCACACAAACAGCAAAAAATATAATCGATAATCGCATGAGGCTATTGCCTGAAAATTTTAAAATGTACTTATCGGCATTGTGCTACTATGATAGACGGCCGAGTAATCATAGCCAACTTATGTACAGTAGACTGCATCAC
>NW_016159633.1:80565-80746 GCF_001687245.7 Rhagoletis zephyria
CTTACAAAATCCAAGTATTCACTCCTACCTATCTATGGCTATGTATATATCTATTTATCTAACATATAGGACGCTTGGCGCGTTTGCAATGTCAAATGAGATCCAGGTAAAAAAAATTTCAAAGATCCAAATCGAACCGAAAATTTAAAAGAAAGATACATAAGTATGTAAATATACACCT
>NW_016159634.1:0-27669 GCF_001687245.7 Rhagoletis zephyria
ATGGTCAACTAATAAATTTAATAAAAAGAAGAAACATTTTATGGGTTTACTTGCTGTTTTTATAGATATATTTTTTTTTATTA
The DNA here is from genome assembly GCF_001687245.7 of Rhagoletis zephyria. Taxonomy (NCBI): domain Eukaryota; kingdom Metazoa; phylum Arthropoda; class Insecta; order Diptera; family Tephritidae; genus Rhagoletis; species Rhagoletis zephyria. The sequence goes on from NW_016159634.1 coordinate 84, forward strand.
ATTAATTGCATGCGATTTCCAGATTTAATTTTTACGTATCTACACGTAGGAAAAAATATCAAAATTTTCCAAAATACTTTAGACACGTTTTAGGTTTTATTGAAATTTTTATGTGAAGACTGCCAACTTATGAATAAAAATAAATAATTTTTTTCCAAAAAAAAATCTAAATTTTTCTAATCATTTTAGGAAAAGAATAAAATAAAAGAACATTTAAAACTTACTGATACAAAAAATTCATTTTTTCAAAAAAATAAATATCTTTCCAAAATTTAAAAAAAATATTTCCAAGAAAAAACACAAATTATAGGAATTTCATAGGTTTACTTGCTGTTTTTTATTTTGCTGCATTATTTTAGTTTAGATTTCATGATTACCCATTAGCATCGGCCGAAAATCCGCGTTTTTAGAATTTTGAATGGTAATAGCAAAAATACGCTTCATTATGCTTTAAAAAAAAATCTGTGTGAAATTTGGAATTTTTGGTCAATATCTTAGGCTCGCCCAAGTCCATCTACTAAACTCGTTTTGTATCTACTAAACTTGGTTTGTTAGCGACAAACTCATTGATTATTAAATTTTGAGACATAATTGTAATATTTAAGGGGAAAAATGGTTAGCTAAAAGCTCAAAATTTTTCTCGGGTAATTCTCTTACTAAAAACTAAAATATTTATGTTTTTTTTTTCTTAAATTATAGTTTAGAAAAATGTGGCAAATGTGAATCATCCCACAAATGCTTAAAACTTTTCACGCATAAAAAATTAAATAAATAAAATTTATTTAAGTTTTCTTAATTTAGAATGTGATTTTCTTGCAAATAATATCCTAAACCTAGACAGCGATGCTAGTTTGGAGATTTAAGAGTTTTTATTTATTTGTAGATTAAAAATCTATAACAGCGAGTTATTCAAATATATTGAAGCAGCAACGCTAGCATTTTAGTATAGCGACTTTAAATTTTTTGATATGATTTTTTTTTAAGTTAGTTTAACGAAATGCAACGTTTCTGTTATTAATTCTTCTTCAAAACTGCAGGAATACAAAGAAATTACTGCCCGTCTTAGGGATTGAAAATTTAACAACAAAAAAACTCTTAAGATAAATTCTACTTAAAAAGCATAAATCAATTGAAAGCAACTAAAAACTTTAAAATTTCAAACCTTTTACTCGATTTATTCAATTAAATTTAAGTAAAAGCTCTACAATTAAAAAAAAAAAACCAGTTGCTCAGTTTTTATTCATAAGACCCTTTGTTTTTGAATTTTACGATTATAATTTGTTATTTCACCAAATTAACAATAAATACGGTTTTGGTTTTTAATTTATTTAAATTTTTTTTATATTTAGTTTTCTAGTCTTTGCTGTTGTTTTGATAGCTTTTTTTTAATTTCAATATATTGTTGGTCTTTACTTACTTAAATTATATTTCCATATTATAAAAAGTTTAAAACTATATTTACAGTTTTAATTTTTGAAGCATATGAAATATTTTCTTGTTTCAAATCAAAAAATTGTTTGATATTATGTGATATTGTTTATAATTTTACAACTTTGATATTTGTTTTGTTTTTTGTTATTTTGTTTTGTTTTTTATGTTTTCATTACTTTTTTTGAAATCACGAAAAATTTTATTAAACTTGAGAGTTTTTGTTAAACTGAAGTTTAAGATTTCTTTAATTAAATATATATTTTTCATTAGATATTTATTTCTCAATTAAATATACGTTTATTTGTATTGTAGTTTAAATTTACATAATTTTCAATTTCAAAATATTTTCAACGCACTGATTTTATTTACTACAATTTCAAATTGTTGAAAAAAGACTGACTTTATCTTAAATCAGAACTTTTAGCTTTTTTGAATTTTCCTAAATTTCAAATTTGTATTAATTGACTATTTTTATTGTTATGAATTTCTAAAAACGTATGACTCAAACTTTTTTATTATTTTCTATTTTTTTATCTTTTTTTTCCTCACTTTTGTTTTCTAAATATTTGAAAAAACTTATTTTTAAAATAACAATTTTTTAGTTTTTGCTTATAAATTATGCATAGGTATAGGTAAAATAAAGATATTTTATGTAATGAAAATTTCAAAGTGAAACGAATTTAATAATTGTTAGAACTTAATAGTTTTAATTAAAATATAATTGTGTAAATTTAATTTATATTATCTTTTACTGTATATTTTCAATTATTTTCATTTTGTTTTTTTTTTCGATTTTTAAATTTGATTTTACTTGATGTTGCTTTAGTTTTTGTGTTCTTATTATATGTACATATATTTAATTAAATTTTTTTTTATTTTTTTTTATTTAATATTCCAGTTTTTCCTGATATGGCACAGAATATTAAATTTTGTCTGAACAACCCCCTTTCCTCTGGCTTCCTTTTTTTTTTGATAACTTAGGCCACATTTTAGAATTCACTGACGATTGATGCGCCCTAGTGCTGCTGGATTGACAGATAATGCAACATTTATGTTGTAAACAAGCTCTGAGATGATAAAAAACGGGGAAATGAAAAAAGTGCACGTCGAAGGTCGCCACGTGTTAGCCATTGGAGTAGAGGCGAAACTGGGCGAAATATGTATTTTCTCTTTATTGTGAGGCGATCTTTATAAAGCAGCACATTCAACACACAAACATACATACACATGTTACATGCATACATATGTTACAAGCATACACATGTATGTATATATTAATAAGCTGAGGAACCTCTTTTAATTTTAGAGTACTTTCCATAAAATCCCACACACAACAAGCAATATTGCTTTCTTCACACACAAATCACATTTAATAAGCGTATGCACATATATGTATGTATGTATGTATGTATGTCTGTATGTATGCACGTACATATTTATGTATATTTGTAGATATGTATGCATTGCCTACTTTTTCGGCTGTTAATTGATGAGTTAAGTGCATTTTTATGGAATGGAATTGATTTTTAATTTGCTGCTGATTGAAATATGAGGAGCAAAAGATAAATTTGTTGCTAGCTACGAGTATTTCAAGTAGTATTTATGTAGAGAAAGCGAATAGGGGACACAAAAAAGAAAAGGCAGCAAAAACGAGGTTATGATGGACGCTCTGGAGTGCGCACTGACATTTTGGCGGTCACATGAATTCCTAGCTGAACGAAGAGATAAATTACAATTAAAATTTTCTTTGCTGCTTGAATAACAGTAAAGAGGAAGAAAAAAAAGTTGCACTTGCACACAAATTAATGTGCAAAAGTGCCAAGAAAAAAATACTAAAACAAAAAAAACACGCTCATCAATTATAAATAATGAATTGCTAACAGCAGCCGCCATTTTTTCGCAATTCGCAACACATTTAAAGCAATCAACAATCAACACTTTTCGAAAAAGTGAAATTACAGCAAGTATGAAGCTATTGCAGCAGCCGCAGCAACAATCATTTAATTTCATTTAAAATGCTAAATTATGCCACTCTTCTCNTGAAACTTCCGTTTGCTCCCAGGCAACCCCATAATTTAGTTGTTAATTGCGGCTAAAAACGCTTTTTAATATGTATTATTTTGTTAGTGTTGTTGTTGTTGTTGCTGCACACCTCAAACGGCTTGTGTTATTAGCGCAAAAGCGCCTATTAATTCCAATTTCTCAGCTTGCGGGTAAGCTCCAAAGCGAGTTCTAGCGCCTAACGCTCATTTATACTCGACTGCTTATTAAGTCATTTGCAATTAGCAAATCAAAAAATTAACAACTAACCGTCAACGAACAACAACAAAAACAAAGAATGAGGATGAGAGTTTGAAATGAAAGAGAAGGGGGAAAAAAAACAAAGCGAAATGTAGCTGATTGAGGCGCTGTAGCTGATCGAGGCTTAAGTCTTGAGCGTTTTTGAGCCACAGTTACCGTTTGAACCTCAGCCTCAGCCTAAGACAAATACATACATATGTACATATACTATTTAGCTAACTGGATATAAGTAGTGAGGTGATGAAGCGTTGAAAGTGTGGAAGACTTTTGAAAATCAGCTGGGAGGGGAGTAAATATGTCAGTCAACTGCTTAGTCACACACAAACGTTGCTTAATCATTCACTTATGTACATAAATATTTGTAGCTAATTGCTGAGAGTGAGTGTTGTTGCTCAGCCCGAGCTATGTACGCGGATTAGCTGATAACAGGAAATCTCAAGGTGCTAATTGCAGCGATTCTTTGGCAACAAAGCTTTTATTTGCAATTGAAATTACTTCTTACAAATTTTAATGCTTTGTTTTTACAATTTTAATTGTTTGTTGATTTTTCCTTTTTATTTTAAAGTCAGATAAATAACTATGGCTTAGTAAATAAGTATGCAAACAAAAAGAGGGAGAAGAGAGAATAGTTTTTTTTTTTATTCGCTAACGAGTGTATAGGTAATTTGTTAAAGAAAAATATTTAGCCCAATATTCTTTTTATAATAAAAAGCAAAATATATTACACACATAGCTGTATTTTTAATTTTTTTATTAAGTAAAACCGCTTAGTTTTCATTTAAATTTTTAATATTTTTTTTGCATCAAATATTTAGGGCCGTTTTCACCAACATCTGTTAACCCTGACCGGAGATTAGTGTTAATCAGACAATGAGAAACTGGCCCATAAACTGACATTTTTCTGATTTTTTCTCTTTTAAATTGATGCAATGAAAGTTAAGACCTAAATTTATCGCTGAAACTTAAAAATCCTGAAAAGTTCGCACAATCCCGAAAGTATGAAGCGTATTTGAAGCTCTCTCGTTTGATACCCATACCAAAATATTTCATTTAAATTAATTTCGAATTAATTAAAAATTGGCAACTCCACTCAAAAATATTTTTCGAAATATAGCGTTCTTAAAGCTGCACGCTTGACACCCATATAAAGGTGTTTGATTTAACTTTTTAATCAAATTGATTGTAACTTTTTGAACAGGTGGCCACTCCTTTTAAAAATAATTTACAAATAAATAATTTTGAACGCCTTTCTTTTGACATCCATATTGTTGTAAGTTTTCATTTAACTTTCATATTTACTAATAGGTTTTAACTTTCAAAAAATGTGGCAACTCTCTTCAACAAATATAATATAAGATAATACAAATTTTCAAATTTCATTGAAATGCATTCAGCCGTTTTAACGAGAAAGAGCAACAACTTACTCACACTCACGCACAAGCTTTCACATTTATTATATTAGCAGGATTATTGGTGTTTTTTTGAAAAAAAATGCTAACATTTTGCAAAATTTTGTAGTTAATCAGAACTTGTATTTAAAAAAAAAAAAAATATATATTTTAATGCTAGAAAAATTTACCTGAAAAATTTGGAACATCCCCAAGTGCTCAGAAACTTATTCAGTTATATAAAAAAGTCATAAAATTGAATTCAAGAATGCAATAGTTGCATTAAAAGCAAATATTCATCATTTATTTAACATAAATTTCGACTAACTAGTATGCATTATGGCCAACCACCGCACCTGCAACATTTGCTTTCCACCATATTTCATATCTTTTTTTTCGAAAATTCCTCCAACGCCTTAAATGCCCAAAGCATTTCACACATATTATTTCATTATTATCATTTCTTTTGTGTGTTGGTTTTTCCTTTGTATTTAGTTGTTTTGTGTTTTGTTTTGTGGACCATCGTTTGCCTCAAGCAATAGCATAGCATTAAAAAAATTTATTTGAATTTTCATTATTTTTCGGTAATTAACTGCTCCTAGTTTACCTGTTTATATGCATTTTTTTCTCGCTTATTGTTTTTGTGTTTCCATAGTTTCATTTAATTATTACCCGTACAGGCGAAAAATGTGACAGCGTCATTTTTTCTGGCAGCAAAGCGATTGCTATAGCTGCTTCTTCCTGCTTCGCTGCCGCTGCAATAGTTAAATATTTTTGTAGCCCACAAAAATTAATTAACAATATTATTAAAGCTGCGGCAGAGAGAGAGACAGAGAGGGGGAGAGTGAGTAAGAGCTTAGCAAGGAGAATGAAGTCGAGAGGGCATCCGGGGTAAAAATGGCGCAAGGCGAGGCACAGCATGAGGCCGCAAAGGCCATTAAATAGTTCACTTTTAGTCGCTTTTGACAGCTGACAAATTAGGCTGCCACGGCGACAAGCTAAATGTTAAATAGTGTACCAACTAAAATGAAGGAATAAATACAAATAAAACAAAAAACAACTGGCTAGTCTGCAAACTAAGCAAATCAGCGGCCAGCTAATGCAGTCGCCAGCAAGTTGGTTGGCAACTTTTATGTTCAAGTTTTTGTCTGGCTCCTAAAACTAAGCTGAAGATGAGCACATATAGGTACACCTGCACACACACACACACACATACACATATGTATGCTAATTAAATCATTAATAAAATTAATAGCCATATATAAGGTAATAAATTTAAGATTTGACTTTGCTCCGAGGGCGGCTAGAGTGCGTATGTATGTATTACTTTATAAATGGAAGAAGTTGTTGGCTGATAAGATCAAGTAATCAGCTTCAAAGCCGACAGCAAACGAATGTCTTTGTACAGAAAAATTCCTCTGCTTGACAGCTAGACTTTGCCATTGCAAATTATCCTTTTATTTAAAATAATTTTATTATTACGATTTCTCTGACTCTCTGCATTAATTTTTCTGTGTAAACTTGCCGCCTACGCGTTGTTGCATGCAACCAACCGACTTTGCCTGTCAACGCCTGACAGCTGACATATTGACATGTGCCACGCAATGATATTCTTGACACTGAGATTTCTACACAGCCAGCGCTAAGAAGTGCGCGCGGCGTTCATAAATAATTATTTGTGGAATTCTATTGAAAAATATTTAAATTTCACCTTTGTGACATTATTTATTAGTATGTATTATGAAGTTGTTTTGCGCGCGCGCAACAATGCTTTGAGTTTTTAATTTCAATCTTTTTTTTTCTTCTTTGCATTCCAGGTCCACGCTATCGTCGCCCCAAGCAGCCAAAGGATAAAAATAATGATGAGAAACGGCCGCGCACTGCATTCTCCAGCGAACAATTGGCACGTTTGAAGGTAAATAATGAAAAAAAAATAAAAATAAAAAATTTCAATATAAAATTATTATGCTAGCGAGTAGTGAATGCTAAAGTGTAGTATGTATGTATAAGCGAACACAAATGCAAATATTCAAAGGCAGATGAGTTATGTATATCCAACCATGGCCTTGCCGTTGCACCTTCTGCTTGAGACTGGCATTGAGTTCAGCGCCAGGCCAGAAACTTATTTCTAAGGTGCAATTTTTATAATGTTTGGAACTACTTAGTAATCTCTTCCGGCCTTAGGTCTTGTTTCACTATCCATATAAAGCTCTATGCCTCTATGGCCTCCATGTCGCAAAACAAACAAGAACGAAAGATGCTCCTTCGGCTCCTAAGATAGCCGATTTTGCTTCTGTGGACCGCCGTACCAATGTTAATTACAAAAAAAAAAACAACTTTATAGTTGGCTTCATGGAAAATACCGTAACGCCTACGCGACCTTCCGGTGAGCTCGTGAAAAACCCTCCTAATTTTTCGGCTGAAGCTACTTTGCTAGCAAATGAACAACGCCGGGTCGATCCCAAAGATCCCCGGATCTGACATTTAAAATTTGAGTTTTCGCAGCTGGAAATGCAGGTTGATAAGTAGAAGTGGAAAGAGCACTTGAAGACCTGCAACTTCCCCGCTGGTGTGGGTAAGCTTTAGTTAACCGTGGTATCACTGTCCTTCCCCACGAAACGAAGTGTTATCGGGGAAAAAATGTTCTATAAGGGCGTCTAGTCGGAACCGAAACGACGCGCGCGTTTTTTTTTTACCCACAATGCCCACTACATCCCTCTGTGGATAAGCCCAGAAGGCTACACAACGTCCCAAACCGCCACCAGCCTCTTACTTTCACCAGCTATGCAATTCCGGTGGGCATCGGCAAGACAAAGCTTTCCAAGCTACTGATCCGCACGCAATATGCTTTTTGAAGATAAGCATTTGGGTTCGTTGGGTATAATCATTCGCTAAGGTCCTCGATTTGGCATTTTGCGAAAGCCAGGAAGAGTGAATGCACTTCTGTTTATTGCACTATAATAATATTTAACGCCTTAAACGTCCAGGCTGCTCGAGGTTTTAGCCGAAACCGCCGCTGTGAGAACCCGTTCTTGAGCGTTGAATTTGTCGAAGACATTCGACATCGTTTATCACTCTACTAGGGGGCGTTGAGACGCTGGGACCCATGCATAAAAGGTGAGCTTTGGCTCAGACTCAGCTCTCACTCTGACGAAATGAGCTCAAGCTTAAGAATTTGTATTGAGAATTCTTTCTCCCATAAGCGCAGCATTAAGGGTATTCATTTCCTCTCCCTCTGAAAGTCGTTAATTAATAACCCACTACCTTGGCTCCTCTCTCCCGCCATCGCCTAAAGTTTTGACAGCCACTGCTCTCTCCCATAGCGACTAAAGCGTTGGACGCCGCATTATCCGAATGGTCGCCCCCGCTCAGTATATTTTTGAGATAAAAACGCTAAGCCAATACGAATTAGACAAGGAGTCCCACAGACTAGTATCTTCTCCAAACCACTTTTCCACTACTATGTAACTACCGAAGTCCCCGAGCCAGCAATGCGAGTTTCAGTGATCTCATGCGCTGACGACCGCTCGATATTGGCGTGTGGCACAGCCATTAATGACCTGATTTAAAAAATAGATAAACGTCTATATCACCGATCTTTCTCTCGCGTTTTTACTGCCCGGAGCCTTACCCTTTCGCCTACAAACTCACATGCGATCGCATATCTAGCACTTCATGAATGAAATTTCCATTATATGCTTGACTTTTTTTGTTTTGGTTGATCAAATCTCAAGCCATTTCCAAGGCTATTTGCAAATTTATAGCGTCAGCTAAATTGTCACAATATCCTTTTTACAAACTCTCTCAAGCATGTCTAATTTTCTACTTCCGTGCCCAAGTAAATGCGCTACAAATCTTCTCTTACAATACGCCAACAGAGATTTGTATTTAAAAAAAAAAATAAAAATCCTTCGAAATTTTATATTTATTTTTATTGCGTGCCATATTTCCAAAATATTTACACTCAGACGCAGTTCGACACCCGTGGGGCGTAGCAAACAAGGAGGAAGAAAAAAACTCCGTTTAAACCTATTTTACTTGCATTCAGAACGCATCAAGGCGGTGCAAAAACATAGAGTATGTAGTAGAAAAATGAAATAAGGCTTATCTGTCAAGCTAATTAAATACGCCCATGGCAGTGCAGAGTGTGTACGCTACATACATATGTGTGGATGTATGAGCATTAGGGTGGTCCTAAAATGCATATGAAAAAGTAAAGTCGGAATTTTAATGCTCTCGCCCGCTGGGATTGTTCTATATCGAAAAAATATACCCCTATTTTTATTTATTTATTTTTTATTTAAAATATAGTTAGAGGTCGCTCAAAGCGCTCAAAGATTTCAATGTATTTTATATGGGGAAAAAACCACTTTTCGTAGAAATGGTATAGAGTTCTTGAAAATCAATATTTTTCGATCGGAAAACGCTCTTTCTGTTCAGGAGATTTCAAATAACAATACCCAATAATTTATTGATTTTCAAGAATTTCATGCCATTTCTACGAAAAGTGGTTTTTCTCATATAAAATATGTACATGGAAACCTTGAGCGACCTCTAAATATTTTTTGATTTCAAAATATAAAAGAGGTACTTTTTCGAAATAGAAAAATCTTAGGGTGAGGAGAGCATTAAAATTCCGATGTTACTTATTTTGGACCACCCTAATCTGCATGCATGCAAGAATATTACGTGCTTAGCATGCAGCAACCACAACAAAAACACGTCAAACAAAGGCAAATCTAATGCTGGAGTTAGAGCAGAGTCTTCAGGATAGTTAAATGATGAGGACACATGTGTGCAGTTACGAGCACAAATATATACATATACATATATATGCATAGATATATACAGTGTGCATACATACTCTTGCCTCCATGACGCTCAGCTTGCTTGTCCTGTTGTTCTATCTGCCTTAGCCGGTTCCAATTAGCTATGGTCAATATATTATTTTCACTTCTAGCGGGGCTCTATGATTTTTCTGACCTTTTCCTAAATTTTTCTTACTTGCGAGCTCGCTCGTTCTCTCTCTTTCTCTTCTCCCCCTGAGACTTAACCGCAAATAATTGATTCGCCTTGCCTGTTGTTTCTTTGACGCTTTTGTCTGCTGCTTAGCATTAGAATTTACTATTCTAATTTTGTTGTTGTTGTTATTCTTACAATTTATTAACTTTATTTCATTTCTTTTCTACTTTATTGCAGCGCGAATTCAATGAGAATCGTTACCTTACCGAACGTCGGCGCCAACAGTTGAGCTCGGAGTTGGGTCTGAATGAGGCGCAGATCAAGATTTGGTTTCAGAATAAACGCGCTAAAATCAAGAAATCTTCCGGTTCGAAAAATCCACTCGCCTTGCAACTGATGGCACAGGGTCTATACAATCATACGACAGTGCCGCTGACTAAAGAGGAGGAAGAATTGGAGATGCGTATGAATGGGCAGATACCGTAAGATGGGCTGAGTGAAGAGGCGGAGGGGAAGATTTCGTATGCTCTGAGCTATGAGTGGTACGATGATGACGTCGCGTGCAATAAAATAGGGGCGGGCGGGAGCCAGCAGTTGAGTTGTGAAGAGGAGCCTAATAAGGGAGATGATATAAATAAGCTTAAAGAAGAGTTTGTTATGTGATATAAGTATGTAAAAGGAAAACAAACGAAAATTAAAGTGAAACAAAAAACAAAACACTAAAAAAAACAATTTCAAGTAGCAAATTTAGTGAAAAAATTACAATAAATTATCCTGCACCTATTGTAAATATTAATTAAAGTTACTGCTTTAGCTGCAACCTTAAAATATTTTAAGCAAAACACTTCAATCCACACACACATACACACACATGTGGAGCACTCACTCCCTCCCACACTATAACTGCTTTCATTACTTGTAATTTTTATTGTAAATAATTGTATTTATTACTAGCGTCTAATTACAAATTATTGTAAAAGTATTACTCTCGTCAATGTATGTACATATATACCTACACACCTTTTCGCACTCATTTCAATTCCATCACCCAAACACACTTCCCATTGGTACCGTTGGAAATTACCTGCAATTGTATTATATGTAGCAGCATTGCTAGCATTTGTCTGCTACTTCGTTTTTAAGTAAATTAATTTTTTCCTTTTGTTTTCTTAGCGTAATTTATTTGTAGTAATTTTGTAAAAACAAGTTTTAAATATCTAATATTTTTGTATAGCCCATAAGCACCGCTGTAGCATTAAAATAATTTAAGCCGCTTTAAACTTTAAGGTATTCAAGCAAACGCATACTGTATTAAAAATATATACATATTTGTTTTTACTATACTTAGTTTTAAAGCTTGAAAAAAAGAGAATATATCTTTCAAGAAAAAAACGGAAACGCGCAATACTTGGCTTAAAATGCACATTTACTTGCGCAGAAATATGTATGTAAAAAAATAAACAACTATGTATATCCTATTTAAAAATAATGCATACAAATTAAATTAAAAGCGTTAAAAATAAAATATGTTCAATAAAAACTATATGAAAAAATTAAAATTTATGAAAATTTCATTAAAAATTGTTAGGTGTATTTTAGTGAGTGCCGCTCGTTAGGTACATACATACATATTATATTCTGTTTATAGTGAATCACACCTTTTCTAAAACATACATTAAGGCTTTGTTACAAACACTGGCTCAAAGGTGGCGCTATTGGCGCCTAAAGGTATTCAACCACAAATCTTCCTTGGTAGCCATGGCCTTACCGAACTTTAAATTGAATTTTAATATATAATATATCCTTCACTTTTTAGTTTACGGCATTTCTGTATGGAACACAGTATCCTTAAAATGCCCACTACGGCTCCTCAGGTACATAAAAAAATTTTCTATGACTTTTTGACAAACTTCGGACTATAACGCGTATGATTTCGTTCGTCAGCTCTGGAATTGCATCGGGATTATTGACATAGACCGTACTTTTCTCGTAGCCCCAGAGAAAGTAGTTCAATGGTGTCAAATCGCAAAGAACTAGGCAGTCATGTGACTTCGTTGTTTACTCGGATAATGCGTCCTGGAAATTACGTTCGCAATTGGGCAATTGTTTCATGCGCTGTGTTGCAAGTGGCACCGTTCGGTTGAAACCACATATTGTCTAAGTGCATGCCATCTAACTCGTGCTATAAAAAGATCTCCTTTTTCAAGCTGTAAAAGGTCTCTCGACTTTAGTTCCTCGGTTAATAGAATTTTGTAGGCGTGCAAGTCTTTTCTTAAAATCCGCTGAAGGGTGCTGTAGAAGGGTTCAATTGTTGGGCAATTTTGTAATGACGAATTGAGGCTGTCGCAGCTTGCTCCACATTTTGAACGACCTGTACTAAGACGCACCTGTAACGTTTTGCACCTACCCAGTTCCTTCGAATTTATTCACCAATCAGCTGATTGTAAGCTCAGATGGCCACTTATGTTGACTGAAAATATCCCACAACGCGCATTATGTACTCAATTGAGTATTGTTCCATGACTAAGTTTGGCAAAGCCTGTAGTAAGTGCCAATTGTCTGAAAAAAGGATAACGTTAAAATATCACAAATAATTGGTGTCAAAGATCTGCATCATTTTGTTGACAATCACGGATTACACTTAAAAGCTACGACTTGTTGCAAGGTCTCTTTGGGCTTGGTTTTTATTTGCCAAGGTTGTCTTACAGTCATGCAATAAATGCAAAGCATGGGGCAGTGTGAAACGAAGCATAAGCTCAGTTTCGATATGTGGTGGAAGAAAAACTGCGTCTGCTGCGACTTCTCCCAAGATTCTTCGCCCTCGTCCAGATGGAAGAGAGGATAAAAGTTTAAGTGCCAAAGTGGGTCAAAAAGTTGTGTTTGGTCTACAGAAGGAAAATTTGGACTCCATTGGAATAATGAAGTACAATCTTCAGTCATCAAACACATAGTCAGCCCATACACAACTAGTAAGGAAACGCCCAACATACTTAGTAGGAGTCGGATAAATTAGGCTAAGTTGTATATCTCCAACCAGGTCCTTCGAATCTACTTAGCCCATACCACTAAAGGACGATGATACCGAGCAAGCACATACATACTTCCTCGTTTGTATTTAAGTGCTGCTCCCATCACAATGTTAACGTTGTACTTAGCGACTTTAAAGCTAAAGTGGGCAACGAAGGCCCAATGATGGGAAAATTTTCTCTTCTCAACAAGAATTACCTCCGTCAATGCAAAGCGGTTGATCGAATGGAAAATGGTAGTAAGAAGTACGTGACACTGGAAGCGAAACATCCATAAAGCTACGTAGCATACAAGCCCACCTTCCAGCCAAATGTTCAAGCTACAATTGGGTACTGAAGAAAGACAACGTTTCAAGAAGAAGAAAAGAGAAGCAGAATGATGTGAGTGTGAAAAGCTGGAAATGGAGCCGGAGTTCTGCTCGAAAATTCCATGCGAAAAGAAAGCAATTAAAGAGTTTCAGGGAAAGCTAGATTGAAGTCGCTACTAAACTTAGAGGAAATTTAGCATACCTAGGTCCAAAGAGGGGCCCACTGTGATACCACATGGCTCCAGAAACCCTCCCCTTTCTCAAGCCAGTTTGTGGAGTTTACGCATCTTAGAAAATGTCGTATTCTAAACTTAGCGGTTGCGCTTGGATCACCTAAAAATCCTATGCCCAGGAATATCTGTTTTTACATACCTACATACAGTGAACGCTTCATTGATTCAGGCTCTTCTTCATCGTAGCAGCTCTTGCAGTAGGCAATGTGGCAGAAGATAAATATGTCCGATGGTAATTGTCAACGAAGAATAACTTTAACTTTGGACTTTTCAAATCTCTCAGCTTGCACACCCTTGAATATGTATGATGGAAAAATGGAAACGATGTTAAACAAAGATGAGAAGTCTATGGCAGCATTACCAAAAATTAAGAACTTTTGCTGACTAGGCATATAAATAAAAGGAATGCGCTGGCTTGGACTAGTCTTAGGTAAGTGTTGGCAACGCTCTGGTAAAAACATCCTTCGGCTCGGCGAATAGGTGAAGGCATACATATTTGTCTACATTACTCCGCCAATAAACCTGATGTCTGCTCGTTTCATTTTACACTCCCATGCCTCATTTCATTAGATATATCCTCTTCGTCATTTGTGATGTGGAATTAAACTTAGCGTGAACTTTGTATACATATATAAGTACAAACATGTGTATGTAAGTATGCATGCAATTCTCAGCGGCTCGCAATTTTGCAAAAATTAGCATCATTACACATTTGCTAATTGCCTCATTTGATTTGAAAAAAAAAAAAACAAAACGTTTACACATTGTACAGAAGCGCATTGCCTCCACATCTCTGAGTCAGGAAGGTAAAATTACAAATAAGTGTGAAATAAAAATATTTGTTTTACAAATACTAAAATCTGTGATCGATTTGTTTAAGAGTAAATTCAAAATCCGCTAAACGATACTTTTTTTGAATTTTATATAATAATAAATGCGCCTATGGACTTCTCACCCGGTACCATCGAGATACGTTCGGACCACTCGTGCGACATGCGGTCAAGCATTGTCAAGGTGACAGATCAATGACTCACGTCTGGTTGTTCATTCCGGCGGTTTTTGTGCAATCACTCGCTTCAATTGTATCAGTCGTTGTCTTTAGAGAGCCGCGTCGATCGTTGGACCACCTTACAGAAGCTCGTGATACAGGATTATTTTCTGGCCACACTAAATGCAAATCATCACCTTGCTGCCGCAGATATTTGGCTTTGGCGTCGATGGTCTGGCTCTTTGGATTATCGTAATGAATCGTTTTTTCGACGCTGCTGGAAATACACGACTTCGACAGTGGCGGATCCAGCGGGGTGTTTGGGTGTTAATCTACGTTTCAGTCAGTGGCGGACCCAAAGGGGTCTTTTAACACCCAAATCCATAGGATTTTTAACCAATTTTAAACTAATTATGAAACTGTGTACCCCAGAATTATTCTAAAAATTCTAATTAAAAGTTTTGAAATTTTGGTGAGAATTTGTAGAAATTTTTAATTTCTGAACAAAGTTTGAAATCTGTATTTATGAGGTTTGGGTTATACATATAACGAACTATACTTTTATAAAAATTTAGTGAATGTCAAATAAACAACAGCAAAATAGTGAAAGCTGGTCAAAATGTTGAGACACTATTATTTATGCCGGTCGTAGGTGTATTTATTTGGAAGCACTCATAAGCAACCGCAAATCCCAAATAGTGGACACTCAATTTTATGAATTCTTTTTTATCTCTTCTATGCAAAACTCTTAACTTTTTTTGAAAATCTTTAGCGTACGTTCATCTTAACTCCTCAAACTCCCTTCTACAATTTTCTCTCATCGAGTGTGGAATTGCGTGTGCGTTCTTTAGGGGCAATTGAAGTTCATCAGCGATTTTCGCACGTCTAATTGGATGGAATTCCCGTGGATGACAGGCGGCATTTAATTGCGCCGCATACGAAAATGTAAATCACAACGTGGCATGTGGCATGCCACATAAAGTAAAAAAATTACAAAAAAAAATATTTGAATAAAAATGCACACAGCGACAGAAATGCGGACAGACGAAGCGACGATAGCAAGCGATCGATGTGCCGAAAAAAAATTCATATATCGCAGCTGAAAAATATGTGGAAGGCAAGTGGGGGGGGAGGGGTGGGGAAAGTAAGGACAGCAACTAAAAGCCACTAAATACACACATACGTATCTACAAATGTATGTACTTGTGTGGCATGCAACACAGTATGCAGTAAGTAGTAAAAAGTGTTGCAAGTTAAAGTGCGCGATCGTTTTCTTTTGTCGCCTGCAATTAAAATGAAATCAAGCAAACTAGAGAAGTATCGCTCCTACACCGACGTTAATGTTGTTGTTTTTTCCCCCTACTTTGAAGGGCATATGCGCTAGGATTTTCGTAATTTAGTAGATACAGCGCACACGTTCGCCGCCGCCGCGAAGGGGTGCACTCTGAGTGATTTATATGCATTTCACTTGCCTGCTGCGGCATAAATAAATCGACTTAAGCGGCAGTGATCATAACGCGAGCGCACAAACACGCACACACTCACACTCACACTCACACTCACGTTCAAACTCATAGTCAAAGTACATATTTATGTATATTTAATTGCCAGTGCGCGTACACGCATTGACACATGTGTGAGCTATTGAGTTTTGTGAGTTTTGGAGCGACTGGCAAAGCAGGGGGATCGCGCGCCTAACTGACAGATGCTTTGATTTTCACTTTGACGCTTCCTTGCCTTTGGCTGTGGCTATGTCCCTGACTGTGCAACACATTTAATTACACACATCAAAACGTGCCATTTATCGGCAGTGCGCCTAGCTGCTTGGCGCGTTGCGCCCCATCACCCCAAACCCCCCACAAAATTTTTCTTTTTCTTTGCGTGGTCGCTCGCATTTGCAGTTTGGTGTATTAATTGCTTTTGTGCGGCGCTGCCAAGCAATGGACGGACTTAGCAAGCCACCAACCCACTTTGTTGTCGACACAATATTCGATTTTTTTTTGTTCTTTCATAATTTTAAATTTTTTTTTTTTTCAGATTACAATTCTGAATTTTCCCTTTCAATTGCGAATGTGTGGAAAGCTGCCAAAAGCCTGGTAGGCGCTAAAATGTATTGGCATGTGGCAAACTTCGGCATAGCATACATAATATGTATGTATGCACATTAGGGTGGAGTAATTTTATTTTGAAAAATATGTATGGCATATTCGAAGTCTACGCTCGATTCTAAGCAGAAATGGTGATACAACTATATACCAAAAATGACGTTTGACCCTCAAAATTTTTGAAAGAAAAATCTGTATTATAATTTTTTCTGAACGAAATTATTTTTTTATTTACGTCATTGCCTCCCTTTTATTAGCTTGGGATGTAACTATGTTATATTGATGCGCCTAAAAGATGTAGCGATTTCTATTCTCAAGTTACATACCTGATGACAGTACGAATGGCAATTATAATAGGTAGGTTTTAGTTTTTTAAACTATAATTTTATTTTTGGTATAAAGTTTGTTCGACATTTTGCTTAGAACTTGAATTTGATATATACTTTCTTCTGAAGTTTTGCTCCAAACAAATTACTTCGTCCTAATATACATACATACAAAACTCTAAAATAATACAGTATCTGTGCGGAAGTTTCAATTTCGTCTAAATTTTTCATAGATTTTCAATTTTAAACGATTACTGATTAACCCGTTACTTTTAAAGTTTAGCTCTGATAATAGCACTTAGAAATTATGAACCGCTTGAATAGACTCACCTTTGACTCAAATGAGAGTGAAAATAAAATTGTTAAACAGGCATAAGACTTTATTTTAATCTTCAGTATCAGTTTAAAGCTGATGCCAGATAAAATTTTGTGGCTTTGCGTGACATTTATAACTTTGCCAGCAAAGCGCCAGATATTAGAAAATGTAGCTCTATCTTGGTTGCTTTTTCTTGAAAAAAAAAACCATGGAGAGGAATCCATCCTAGAAACGCCTCTATAGCCGTAGTTGATCACGTTATTTATAATTTATTAAGACATTTTATTACCGTTTTTTTTTCAGAGTCCTCTGCCACTATACTACGGATGCGTACTACGCAATCAAGCGGACGACCTAAATACGTACAAATTATCTTGACTACTGACCTGCATAGGGAGGAGGTGGAGATAGGAACTGTCGGTAGAGTCCGAGCTAAAATCTGCCCTCCGACGAAATATCTAACGATTTTACCAAGGAGAGATCGATGTTTTAACGATACGGGAATTTTTTGGGCTAAAGTCTCACACTGATGTTTTTGGACTGACTTTCGATACTTCTTCAATGGACGAGTTTTTCTCCATAGTAAAAGTATGCTTCGGATTATTCACTGTTGAGAGTTGAAAAGATTCGAGCTAAACAAAGGAAAAGTTTTAGAATTTAGAATTGTACCGCACCCAAGTAGTTTTAATAGAATAAATGCACAAAACAATTGCATTTTCGAAACGAAGCCTCTAACAACCGATTTGTAGTTACGTTTTTTATAACGCACTACACACATATGCATATACATTTGTACATTGTATGTATGGATGATTTTTTATGTTTGTACGTTTGCTGCTCTGTGTGTCTCAGCAATTATGGCTTTGATGTGCTAATGCATGATTCGCAGTGTGGCACATGTTGCAAGTTGTATTTTCACATATCTACACTAATAGTGTCAAAATCAGTGCGCAAACAAACATACACACATACATGCATGTAGGTAACATACGTACACATGTTTGACGACCTGTATGCGTAGATAATTTCAGATTTATTTGTGTGGCGATAAAAGCGCCTCAAGACTCGCGGTTAAATGGGCAATTAGGCGTACCGCTTGTTTCCGTTCCATTCGCTTTGTCAATTGATTTATTGGCAGTAAGCGAAAGTGCTATGCATCTATGTACATTCAAACGTACAAATGTGCTTCAACTAAGTAACAACAAACTAACCGAGTAAGTATAGAAACTTTTACAGATTGCGTAGGAAGCGTTGTTTTAAAAAAGCAATTTTTCTTTTAATACGAAATTAATTGCTGCTAATTATGTTGCGTGCGTAGGAACAGTGATTCGTATGTAACAATGTACATATGGACTATGGTATACATATATGTATGTATGTATGTATGTATAGTTATGTGCATAAATACTTCCATTAAGTAAATTCTTTTGACTTTTTCATGCGTGGACTTTTGCCTACCGAGTTTTCACTACACACATACGTAACTTGAAGATCTTGTTTCCAAACAGAACCAACTAAACCAACCTACAAAATTGTCACAGACTGGCCGCTGCAGAATAATGAAGTGGCGCTTGAAAAACCTGGGGCGGCAGAGCACATTATGTGCCACTGCAATAACCTTGCCAGAATCAGTCTTCACTGCTTAGGCCACCGTAATCCTTCATCTAAAAGACACTGGGCCAAGGGACGAGTTTTCTTTACTATATAACGATAATTCATTTAAAGTGCCGAACCGCTTTCTAGATCCAGTTGTTGATATTTTTAAATGCACCTCGAGAAATTTGATAGTAGTTTTTGGATACCTTCCTGAAATGGTACGCCGAATCAGGCACCCCTGGGTTAGATTGGGTGGTTGTGGCTATCGCCAGTTGGGGGTACATTAAAGAGTTTGACCCTTGTGAAGCCGAGTGATTTTCAGTGATTTTCAGTTGAGGTGATTGAACCGCATCAGTGATTAGTGGAATCAATCGGTAAAATGCCGCAAGCCGATCACGAAGTTTCAAATAAGGCTAATATCAATCCCCGAGGTTTCTTTCAGATTTGTTATAAAGTGCGAACCAAGATACTTACAGTCTTAGCTTTGCGAGAGTCAGGGAGCCAAGAAGAAAATGGTGAGGTGATTCAACCGCAGCATCCTGCAGATAACGGCAGTATGGAGCAGATGTTATTTTTGGTCTCGCGCTATGAATCAAGCAGTGACGTGTCAGCGAGAGATGTGCCCATACAAGCATAAGAGTGTGCTTTGACCACTTCTGCCTTAAACAGCTACTACAGTCACGAAGCTTGGGCTTGATGTTGATCGAGAACTCATGGCAGAATATCCCGTCAGCAGCCCTTCTATCAATCTTCGGCCCAACCCCATCATATCTTCAGGAAATGTGTATATATATAATGCTGCTGAAACACACGGCGATCCATATAATCAGGGATGAAATCGAAACCATCAGGAATTTTAAGTTTCCATTGATTGAATTTTGTCCAGCTAGTAAATTACATAGGGTTTGAACGAGTTTATCTATTTTCATTGGGTCCTTTTCAGTAAAACCAGGCAACTCATCTATTCCTGGCTCCTTTTTCAATATTAAGTTTCAATGCTGGCTTCTTATCTACATAGGCTCAGACCCAAGTATTTGACATTGTCGAGGCGTCTGTTAGCCTCTAACTTCGGTATAATGTTTAGGCAAACTTAGGTCAGGCACAATCCAGAGAGGATACGTCCTTTGCGTTGTGCCTGTGTTCACTCTACAGCTTTCCCCATCCGCTTTACAATTGTGTGAAAACGATGTCATTTGGATTGTGGTACGATGATCGGAATTCTGGGCATAGAGAGTTGTTTAGAAGTTTATCGGGGTAGAGTACCTTTTGTTTTTGGCACGTAATGAACTACTGATTCATGGATTCTCTTTTGGAAGGAAATACGTCGTTAGCTTTCCGGTCATTAGCGCTTTCTGTACATTTTATATTGGTGCGCATAAATTAAAAGCTCTCTCTGAGCGTCAGTGCTCTTGGAAAATGATCTATCCCGTTGACGCTGTCGCAGAACGTTCTTCTCCTTCCATATACCACCAGCTAAAATATGTATTTACATTAGGGTGCCTCACCAAAAAAATTGTGGCACATTCACTACCGCATTCATAAAATCTTGCATATATAAAGATTTCAGAAAAATATTAAAATTTACGTGAGCTGGACTGAAAATAAAATTACTTAAGTTTTTTTTCGAAAAATCCTCTCAGATAATAAAAGAGTTTAAGCTTAAGAAGTATTTAAAAAAAAGTTTGAGTTGTAATCAACGGTATCAAAACAATAAGATTTTTGGAGGTATTTTCTAAAAGGAAAATCTTAATACTTTTCCCAAATATACCATTTTTTTATGAGTGAGGCACCCTAATGTGTGTATAAGTATGTATATATGTATATATCATAAAGCTATTTTATGGTAAATTTTGATACTGGGTATTGACTCGTTCCTGTAAAAGTCTTCAGTCGCATGAGAATCATTCAAGATTTTCAGCAACTAAAATATCCCCCACATATTTCTCAAATACACTTACCTACATGTATAAAGGCTCAACCATATTGCACTTCATTAAAAACAAATAAAAGTATGCTGTAATAATTTCGTTTGTGTGATTCTCAAATTAAAAATTCATTCTTCACGATAATCAGAGCGAATTCCATGGAAGGTATGCTTGACATTCACCATTTACTCACACTTGAACATTTGACATGCCTACACACCTGCAAGCATTTATATATACATACATATGTAAATAGATATGTGTGTATTTGTAAAGTAAATGAAAAATTAATAAACAAATAATTATCAGCGCCATTTTTGACAGCCATTTTTCTCGTGAAAAAAGAACTTGTTAACTCATGCAGCAGCTAGTAAGTTGAGCGATCAATTGCATTCGAGCTGAGTGTAGCTTCCGCAGAAAACGCACTCAAGCGTGCAAGGCAAGGAGTAGGACGAAGAGATGGCTGAGAATTGAAGTTGAGTTGGTCAGCTTGTAAATGCTTAATAGGATTACAAATGTATGCTTGCACAAACTCAACTGAAAAATTTTATTTAAAAAAAAAGAAGTCGTATTGAACTTCTTGCAGTAGGCCTAAATAAACATTGGCAAGAAATAATATCCATGTACATATTCTTTATATATAAACTCACACAACATAATATGCTGTGCAAACAATTAAGCCAAAGTCAATGCCAAGAATTCAATATAACTGACTGAGGGGCTGACTTGAGTGCTGAGAACATTGATTTCTCAGCAAACTGTTGATGTTGATCTGTTAAGAACACAATGGGCTTAAGACAGCGGTGGATCAACAAGTGGGTAATGCAATGATTTCCAACATATGTACAATGTACATATATGTATATTAGGGAGCTTCACTTAAAAAAAGAGTTGCAGTTTTTCTATCGGAATAATAAAATCTAACATATGTATTTAAAGACTTCTGCCAAAATATTATATTAAAATTTACGTCAGCTACAACGATTTGAAAATGCCACCAAATATCTCATTATTTTGATACCGTTTTCGAAATGTATAAACATTTATATGCATACCTTTTAAGCTTAAACTCTTCTATCATCTGAGATGATTTTTTGGAAAACATATTTTTTAAAACGAATTTCATTTGTCATTTATCACGTTAGTCATAATATTCTTCCGAAAAATTATTTTGGAAATTTAAAAAAAAAAATTTTACTGATTTTTTTTGTATATAGTGATGCACCCTAATATATACATACATATGTACGTATTTGTACATGAGTTTGGGCACTTATGATCGTTGCATCACTCCCAGTTTTGTAGCTGCATCTGCATGTCAATATTTATATGTCGCCGTGTGGCGCTAAGTCATTTAAATATTTTTTTTTTTTTTTTTTTTTAGCTGCTCAACAGCGGCGCATGCGCAGCTCTGACGCTCGCTGCGTTGGCGCTTCTTTCTGCCCACTCCCTTTCTCACTAAACCGCCTGTATTTGCTTGGGCTTTGTTTGACCTGTCAACATTGTTTGTGCTGCCAAGGAGGCGCTAATTTAACCCTTTTCAACTTTTCTAGCGATTTGTATTGCCAGGCGTACATTGAAAATGCAAATACACAAACAAATTGACTCGGCTATGAATAGAAAGTATTGCATTTGTGCAAATACGATTGTTTACTTGCTCATTGTTGTTGTGCAATGCAACGTGGCAGCGGCGAGTTTTTTTTTACTTTTTTTTTGTTTTGCTAAGTGGCGACTTTAGTTGATATTTAACTTTACTGCAATACGCTAATTACTCTCAATGAGGTGTTAATCAATTGTGTGGCGATAAATGCTAATGTCCCGGCTGACGTCTAAGCAGTCATTACATTGCAAAGATTACGAAATGGGTGTTTAAGTATATGGGAAATATTAGAAAAAATGTACGGTATTATTTGTAATAAATATTTATCGAAGCTCATATAGCCGAAGAACGAATGCAACCTTTGCGTTGTTGTTGTTGTTGGAATAGCATACAAATTCTTAAAAGAGTTTTAGGGAATCCGTTGAGGTAAAAGTCTCTGGTCAGATATAGATCTGAGTCGTTGAGGTTACATAGGCGCGACTACAGTGGGAACGAGAAACCTTGTAAGCGAGCATTACTCTTACAGCGAACTTCAAGCGTTGGGAACTAAGTTTCGGATGGAGGCCATCATCGTTTGATGTATTAGCGGCGTCAAAGATCGAGGCATTGAAAAGAAATTATCGTCGAACGCTGCTGCAAAGCTGGTGTCATATCTCACCATGGCCTGTGATGCTTCAACGACAAGGAAGGTTAGCGATTTCAATGGGGACAAGCTTTATTGGTGAAACGATACCATCAAAGATTTTCAAAGGATGCGGTTTAATAAAAGCGTCTTTCAAGTGCGTATAAGGCAAAGATCGCCCAAATACCACAAAGAAATCCACCCTTCTACCAAGAAGTATTGTTCTGACCCAGTCTCCTCATCGCAAAAGAGTAAAAACTCTACATCGGAAAATATGGTGAGGGGTTGTAAAATCTCTGAGCTAGACGGTATTCCAAACTCAAGTCTGAGAGGCGTTGTTATGGAGTATCAAAACAAGTTTGTTAGCGGTATTGCGATCATGCCATGACCAAAGGATTTTCCCGTAAGTGGAGGAAAAAACGACGCTGGTACTGTTCCTGAAACCAGCAAAGCCTGGTGCTCATGAGACATAAACCCCTATATGCCTCTGCTACGCGATGGGATATATGCTGGTGTGAATTATTTACAGCCGTCTACTGCTATACTTCGAAGTTGTCCGAATCATCACCATACCGATATATTTTCCGTGAGAAAATATGGACTTTGGCGGCCATACAGAAAGTTATTTCGATTGTCACAAGAAGCAATCGTAGACCAACGATGTCACCTTGGACGTAAAGTGAAATTTGGAATTTGTACTGCCACTGCACTGCATTTGACAGCGTTGATTTACCAGGAAAAGCCAGAAAAAGCTTAGATATCTCTTCTTGTAGTCGAAGCGCTGGCTAAAATATGTGAAACTCCCTTCAGACCATGGAGGCGAACGGAGTTATATAAATCGCTTCGGCCTGGGCGACTCTCCTTTATGTTCAGTGCGACAAGAAAAAGAAAACATTCTGTAATTG
The DNA here is from genome assembly GCF_001687245.7 of Rhagoletis zephyria. NCBI lineage: Eukaryota > Metazoa > Arthropoda > Insecta > Diptera > Tephritidae > Rhagoletis > Rhagoletis zephyria. The sequence goes on from NW_016159634.1 coordinate 24,116, forward strand.
TTTTCTATGCCTTTCTGATAAAAGATTCGCTTCGTCCAGAAAAATTGGAAAAAGAACCGAGTTGGCGCTTAGCCAGCTGTAAAAGCCCTCTTCAGCATCCGTGGTCTATTACCAGCCAGAAGGACTATGTAACTGTGCATGCAAAGGTTTTATCCAGAGCTTCTTGATGCAACTATCAGCCCGGTAACACACATTAAGCCACAGGAAAGGTAGGTTCCTGTCAGGAGAGATAGCCTTAAGTGCGCCTTGCTTAACCAATTCAATAGCCATAAAGTTTCTTCCAATGTAGCTCTACTCTGAGAATCAATTCAGCATGATTGGGAAGTAATGAAGGCAATCGAGATAGAGGTCAGACATTCCCCGGCCAGTGTCGATCGTTGCTTGGTTGTCAGAGTAGATATTTACTCTTCTTATCGGTATTACCCTGAGTATACAGTTGACTGGCGGCTTTCTAGCATTCAACTCTACCTGAAATAGGCTGCAGAAATATACAGCTGAAATATGGCAGCCTAAAAATGAGATTTGATGAGAATTCCTTATAGAAAATATATCAGCCAGCTCTGCCGTCTAACTTCGAAACATATGTGCCTTTAAAGGGACGCAAGTAGAGAAAGACATAAATACGAAGTTTTCAAACATTGTCGAATGAGTAAAAGTAAACTGCGTGGGGCTTTACAGAATTTTTAGAGTACCTAATGTCGAAATAGCTTTTGGTCTAGGAACGCAAGTGAAACGCCAGTGGCCAGAGGCTTTCTTATAATGATAAGTGCCACGTATATCTATATCTACGAAGAGAGCGTCCGTTTGCAGATTACCTATACTCATCCTACGCTGAACAGATGTACTGTACCACTACACTATGACAGTTCTGTGACGGTAAGCTTAGCTTCACTGTCCTCTACTTCGAACTTAGTCAGCGTTTTTACTAACGCTTCGGATAGAGAAATACTAAAATATCTCTCCATATCAAGGAAGGCATTAAGTCTTCGTTTCTAAACGATTCCTATATAACTTTAAGAATTGTTTTCAAGTTAGATTTTATCGATCCTTTCAGGTAGACATGCTGGGAGCAACTCAATCGCATACGAGTAATGTTATTTCTTATTGACAGATCTCACGAGTATTCTCAATAGTAAGGAAGTAGAGCTAATTGGTATAAAATCATTCGGGTACACATGAGGGATTTTTCGGGCGTTCGGAATGGCGTTATTCTGACAGTGCGCCAGGTCTGCGAGATTAATCTCCTGTCTTCGCAGCTTGCATAGGTTGTATTTAGTTGTGCAGGAATAATGTCATCTGATCTCGGAGACTTGAGCGGTTTAAAAGAGTTAATTGGTCAGAGCAGGCGGCGTTGCTCCAATCATAAGAAACAGCGCAGTTCAGTTGGCAAATGAGCATAGGGGAGAAGCTTATTAGGATTATTGCCAATTTCAAAGTATCTCTGTGTATCTCTGCTGCGTTCAGAATTGCGAGGATTCTTGGCAGCCTTCCATGTTTTCTCAGAATTTCCTCCATGACACATAGTTAGCATTTATTTCTTCTCTTAACTGACTCATCAATAGTCAATTGCACTTATCGTACATCTCAAGCATGAACTGTTTAAAAATCAATTTAACGTTTTATGACAAATTCCCGCTGTAATGACATAATCTGCAATACACAGCTAGTGAGACAGAATGGCAAAGGGCAGCGCTTAGAGTAGACGCGAAAGGATAAAAATTTACACCCACGCGCAGCTGTAGACAGAGTAATTCGAGACTCTTATACTCACATAATCGCATGTACGCACACTAAAATAAATAATATACATAGGTAGATATGTATGTATGTATGTGGAATAATATTGAGGTGTTTTTATAGTTTTGTAAAATGTTCATAATTCTCGACGGAAATGCCAAAAAGCCATAAACACTTGTAAGCAGATAAATGGATATCTACACAACAACATTACAAGTACAATGCATAAATTTGTTTTCTATATTTATAAATTGATGCATAAGTTGCACATTATGGGAATTTTCGGCAATTTACAATCAAAGCTGAGGTTGCGAGCTGCATTTTTAATAGCGAATCGAAAGCAATGCATATTTTTCTTGACATATTACTTAAACTTGTATATGCATAAGTATGTTTGTATAATAACATACTAAATATTTATGAATGTAATGCGTGTGGTAGGTATGGTAGCGGAATTGAGCTGTGGCGCCACCAATCTATAAAATCGGAATCAGTCAGTCAGCCGCATTCTTTGCTACAAACGTGCTGTTGTGTGCAGCTATTGTTGCCGTTACTACGTGTTGTTGTTGCTGTTGCTTTTGTTGCTCAATGGTGCTTTAATGTTGCTAACAACAATTATTGCTACAAATTATGAACGATGTGGGGAAAATAATTAAATAAAAAGAAATAAATAAAAATAAATAAGGAATTACAAACAGCTATACTTACATACATACATACATATATTTGAGTACGCGGCATAACACTGTTATTCAAGCAAACTCTTGAAACTGTTAAATAAATATGTAGAAATAAAGTCAGCCATAAACCGAGTTGGTCTAGACTCTGGGCTGCAGACAGAATTGTGCAAACGCACCGCTGCCACCGCCACCACCACCAACGATGAGGCAGACGTTAACTGCAGCACCTATAAATACTACATACACACACAATACTAATGAGTTATGTCAATATGAATAAGTACATACATACATACATACATACATGTACTCGTACATAAGCTCCTATCCACCGCTTGCCTTCACTGGTTTGGTTGGTGCGCCACCTTGATTTGTGTGGGATTCGGGAAGTTATCATCGCCATCATCGTTGTGTCATTGCATTATGAGCAGCATTGCTGCGAACGCATAACTGTGTTTGTTGTTGCTGCTGCTGCCATCACTTTTGCTGCAAGCCATGCCAGCTGTTTTTGCTTGTGTCAATATTATTGTCAACAAATCGTAACCGGATATTATTAGTCGTTTCGCTATTTGCTTTATTAGCTGTTGTTTTTTTTTCTTTGTTTCTTGTGTTGCCGCCATTGTTGCAGCTGTTTGTCAATTGTTGCTGCATTCGTTGTGCTGTGATTTTGTGTTAAATATGCATTTTACATTTCAAATTATTTGTCATTAAAAATGCGAGTAATAAAACAATTACAAAACAGTCGTGGCGTTGGCATTTATCGCTGAATTTTGATGGGGACAGTGGGCTGGAGTGGCTAAAATAAAGCTTGTAAAAATTACTGAAAGGAAAAAATGCTTAACTATATATAAGTAAAAACTGGCATGAAAAGATCGCATTTCAACCGAAGCCATTGACTCTAGTCACGATACAAGTAACGAGTACAAAGCCCAAGGAAATTGAGCCTTGGTGAAACACGAATTCATTAAAATAATTGGTTCAGTTGGTTATACCCAGTGTGCTTTTTCGGTCTCTCGGACCACCGCGCAAACGTGAAGTAAAAATTTTGTTTAACGAGTGTAGCTTTCCAAACGAATAGACCTTGCAAAGGAGGATCTTGGGCGAGATAATGGGCGCTTGTTTTATAAATAGATATAA
>NW_016159634.1:27830-58159 GCF_001687245.7 Rhagoletis zephyria
TTGTGCAAACGCACCGCTGCCACCGCCACCACCACCAACGATGAGGCAGACGTTAACTGCAGCACCTATAAATACTACATACACACACAATACTAATGAGTTATGTCAATATGAATAAGTACATACATACATACATACATACATGTACTCGTACATAAGCTCCTATCCACCGCTTGCCTTCACTGGTTTGGTTGGTGCGCCACCTTGATTTGTGTGGGATTCGGGAAGTTATCATCGCCATCATCGTTGTGTCATTGCATTATGAGCAGCATTGCTGCGAACGCATAACTGTGTTTGTTGTTGCTGCTGCTGCCATCACTTTTGCTGCAAGCCATGCCAGCTGTTTTTGCTTGTGTCAATATTATTGTCAACAAATCGTAACCGGATATTATTAGTCGTTTCGCTATTTGCTTTATTAGCTGTTGTTTTTTTTTCTTTGTTTCTTGTGTTGCCGCCATTGTTGCAGCTGTTTGTCAATTGTTGCTGCATTCGTTGTGCTGTGATTTTGTGTTAAATATGCATTTTACATTTCAAATTATTTGTCATTAAAAATGCGAGTAATAAAACAATTACAAAACAGTCGTGGCGTTGGCATTTATCGCTGAATTTTGATGGGGACAGTGGGCTGGAGTGGCTAAAATAAAGCTTGTAAAAATTACTGAAAGGAAAAAATGCTTAACTATATATAAGTAAAAACTGGCATGAAAAGATCGCATTTCAACCGAAGCCATTGACTCTAGTCACGATACAAGTAACGAGTACAAAGCCCAAGGAAATTGAGCCTTGGTGAAACACGAATTCATTAAAATAATTGGTTCAGTTGGTTATACCCAGTGTGCTTTTTCGGTCTCTCGGACCACCGCGCAAACGTGAAGTAAAAATTTTGTTTAACGAGTGTAGCTTTCCAAACGAATAGACCTTGCAAAGGAGGATCTTGGGCGAGATAATGGGCGCTTGTTTTATAAATAGATATAAGCAGGAGGATAACCTTTCGTTAAAAAAGATACCCGACAAATGGTTCGAGAGTATTTTCGGGTCCCAATCCAAACTACAATAAATACAAAATAAATTTCAAAGGGCATTGTAATGTTCACTTTATTGCTGAGGTGAAATTATTTTTTATTTCAGTCAAAGCCAAGCTGCAATTAGAACTGTAAGATCCATCACGATTAAAGGATAACTGTATAGGAGTGATTACACGCGAAAACACCTTCGAATTACGTCCTTCTAATAGCCTATTTCCACCAAAGGCATAAATGCAGTTAAGAGCTCAGAAAAGTTCAAATAATTCCAACATGGGGTGATCGGAAAGGTTGTTTTCTTAAGTTTTGCTTTTTTCCTTTCGTTTGCTTCTACATAATAGGTGGAATCACCCCCTTCGAGTTGTAATCTCCGTTTTTCAAACGGCATAAACTGCAGTTAAGGCTTGGTGGAAATCAATTATAATTTTATTGCCTTAAAAAGATATAATTAATTAAAAGAAAAATTTTCAATACCTATGTATTCGGCCATGTGATAAAAAAAATTTAAGTCTACAGAAGTTTCTCTTTCATTTGGTACCCATTCTTATCTTCATTGCACTGAATTTTTTAAATATTTTTTTTTTTTTTAATTAATAATAAAGGGGTCCTTTTAAAAAATCCTGGCGTCAGGGACAAAAACTAAAAAAGCATTTTTACTATATATTTGGCCCATAGTTTTGTGAGTATATTGATTGTTTCGTGTAATAATAATTGTTATTAGGCCAAAAAAATAACAAAACACAGAAAATTGTTTTCATCAAGATTTTTATTCTTTGCTTTTAATATTTGTCACAACAGTGAATAACAGTTTTTAACATTCCATCTCTTTGGGATCATTTGTTTCTGAAAAAAAAAAAAATAGATTCGGAAATAAGAAAATTAATATTTCGCATTTTTGCAATTTCGCAGCGCAAGCAGAATTTTAAGCGTATTCATGTAAATTTGTAGATAAATATTTCTCATACACAAATATGCAGTTCAATGCACGTATGTATGTGCGTGTGTGCTGGCATGTGCGCATCGGCCACACATTTAGGTTCTCTAAATAAACGTTAAAATTAATTTGGCGTTGGCAAATTTGCATTTTTGGGTGAAAGCGTCAAAATTCACACGCATGCCAACATTGAGCAATGCAGCAACAACAGAAACAATAAAAAAAATTTACGCAAATAAACAGCATACAAATTTAACCAAGTGACTAACTATTCTTATACAGTAGGTAATATGTATTTTGTCTGTGTGTGTGTTTGTGTGTGCACCACAGCAAATAACAATTGCAATTGGTAGCGTAAACATTGCACACAGACTGCGTTGATGAGTAAATATGTATGTAGTCACAAAAGCTGCACCAACAACAATAGCGTCAGAAAATAAAAATTAAAATATGCGCCTACAAAAGTGCGAAATTGCATTTGCGAAAATAGCGCGAAAATCGAGGAATGCAAATTTGCAGCCAACACCATTTCACTTTATTGTTGTTGAGCTAAAAGTACTCCTATATATTTATATGTATGTATGTATGCTTGACACCTATTGTGCTGCTGCTTATAGCTGCTGCTGCTGTTGTTGTTGTTGTTGTTAATCGTGCATTTTGTGCCTGAATTTCAGCAATTAATTTGTTGGCTGCTTTTGCTGCTCAACTCCCGAAATTCAAATGAGTCAAATAAGAATTCGCAATTTTCGCAGGCGATGCGTCGAAATGAATGCGTTAATGCGCCTGCAAGTATACTTGGCGTACTTTTATGTTCTAGCAAGAATGCGTATGCAGGGCAGGAAATGGTGAAATTGCTAGTTTTGTTACGCAATTTAAGCGAAATAAATTTTGGCTCCGCTGCAAGTTTTATTGAGAATTTTGCATAACTTTACCTTTAGAGAAAAAAACCGACTTTTTTTTAAATAAACTAGTCAATGCTCTGCGTATTTTGCCACCTTCCAACGACGAGTTATGATTGCCACTGATATCGTTTGAATGGCATATTTACTGCAATCTTTAAAATTTTTATCACATAACAGGTTAAATCTCCAAATGTTCTCCCCAATCTTTCGTCTAACAGCCGCTTCTGGGAAACTGTGCCTAAGCTGCAAAATATCTTTCTACGAACCGGACAAAAGAATCTTGCGGCGCTCGGCATATTTGGCCAGGAAGTTTGGAATGGATCAAATTTTTTTACAACAATCGTCATGCGAGAGTTCCGAGTTTTGCTTTCCCATAATTATTCCTATGAGACAACGCGTGACTTCTTAGTTTTTTTGTGAGATAGGGCGCAGTACCTACTCTAGAGAAATGAAAGACAGATGCCAAGATAGTTCGAAAGACTTTTGTTATTCTAGCATAAAAGCTCTCTCATCCCGCACTCGTGGTTAAAAGCTATTTAGAGAGAAATCTCTTGCATATCATTTGGAGCGCATCGGTTTACCTATCGCAATGGCCGAGTGAGCAAAGCACGAGTTCGAGTCCTTGTGCAGCATTTTTTTTTTCGTTTTTAATTAAAACGTTTTTCTGTTTCATTTCATGTAATTTCTAAAAACTTATTTTATGTATTTTTGATTTTCTTAAAGAAAAGTAAACGTTTCATTTTTAGATTTGGTTTAGAAAAAAACTTATTATTTCTTTAAATTAAATTTGATTTTTCTAAACCTGTTATATTTATTTCTTATTTTTTAATCACATTTTTTTCGTTTGTTAATATCAATTTCAAATTTAATCAAACAAAAATAAGTTTCTTTTATTTCATTTAATTTTTGACACCATAAATAATTTTTGTCTTTTTATGATACAATTTATACATCTAATTTTTAGGTAAAACTTTTTCTGTTTTTATGAAATTTTTTTTCGTTTTCTAATTGAGTTTTTAGATTTCATTGTTTTAAAAAGAAAAAAAAATTCTGTATTTTTTAATTTAATTTAATTATTAAAAGTATTTTTATCTACTTTTGCTTTATTTTAATTTCATTTGCTCTACTTATTTTAATTACATTTTCTTTTATTTATTACTTTTTATTGTTTTAAAAAGAAAAACATGTTGTTTTTAAAAGGCGAACAGCATAACGCTAAGATATGCTCGTTAGCAGATCACTCAATTAGTCTTTTGAAAGACAATAAAGAGCTTTCAAGACAGTTGTCAGAATTGCCCTGTAAAATATGCTGCGAGTTTTAACCAAATTGGGCACTAAATACAAATTATTTGAAGTAACTCGCGCCATCTTTCGGTTCTCAACGTATTACTTAATGTAATTAATTTGAGCCGAACTAAGTCAAATTAGATCATTAATATTCATGCGATTTCATAAGTTATTTTGAGTTTGTACAAAAATTCCATAAAAAAGTCACTTTCACTTTTCACCAAATTGTACAATTCTCTGACAACTTTTTTCCGCCTTAACTTGGTGAGGTATCATATCATATAGATATCTCTATAAGCCTGTGAAAGCTTGCATTCTAACTCTCAAGAGTGTTTGGTCAAACAACAAAAAAACAAAACTCTCACTGCTTGCGTGAAATATTATTACAACTGTCTCAAATGCAAATTCAAGGAAATGCGAAAGCTAAATTCTGCAATGACATCATCGAACTGAAAAAAAAAATCGCCTGCTTTACAATTTATTATATATTTTCAAATGTACACAACGGAAATCTGTCATTTATCACCGACGATAGCCATTGACCGTCAAATGATCAGCTACTTGGGTGATCGGCTAATCGAGAAGCGACCGATCGAAGATCGACTAAAACAAAATATGTATTCAGCGACGCTGCGTTGGCGGCAAGCTGCTACCAAACAAGCGACTCAAAAGTAGATTTTTATCGCGCTAACAATATTTTGGCAAAACTCACACAGTAAATGTCATACAGCCTCTGCGCCGCTTCGAGCATACGCTAGCATTGACTGCACTTAATGATGTTTGCATTGACATTGCATCATCTATTATATTAAGCGATTTTCATAGTGATCCCGCAATGCAAACATCTTTTGCGCAAAATTTAGCTGTTGGCATTATTTCGATGGCCGATGGCCGATCTTTCGACGGCAATTGAGTGTGGGCGCTTGGTGGTTGATCGTAAAATTTTTTTAACTCTCAGTATTTTACATTTGATTTAATTAATGAATTTATTTCACTTGATTCACGTTGAAATGGCTAGTTTGATTTTTTCGTTTAGATTTTTAGCTTTTCGGTTTTTATTAGTGTTTATTTTTAACGCTTTTTGTCGAATGAATAGCATACTTACTTGACGACCACACACTGTGCCTTACCATATTTGTAAGTTAAGAATAATTCGGCGAATTGTTTTTTGGAGTGCCATTAATAACACTTTCGATAGCTGTTGAAATATTTTAAGGGGAAATAAGTGTGCAGTGTATGACTTTATAGTGCACCGCGCAAGCGATTTTGGCCAAGTTCAAATTTGTTTCCATTCTGTACCAACTGACACCCATTAAAAATGCCTCCTGCTCAATCCATTGTCCTCCCCTTTATCTGCTACCACCAGCGGTTACCGCGTTGAATACTTTCAGGGCTGGAGCATCTGTGTCCAATCGAACGAATATGACCAAGCCAGAGGAGCCGCTGTTTTTCAATTAACTCATTCAGCTCATCGTTCCATCATCTGCGGTCTTCATGAGGGCATATAGCCACCGGCCAGAAGTACCTTTGCCTCCAAGGATTCAGACATTCCAGCTGGATACACCTACATCAGGTTAGTTGGTTGGTTGCAGTCCTTCCCAATAGCGGACTGGCACAAAATTAGTGTTTTTTCGGTGCCATTTCGATGCACTTGCGATGTACTTTGTGAGAAATATTTCTTCAATATAAATCCTATATTACTTAGTTAGACTATCTAACTTCTGATAGTAGTAGCCACTGACTGACACGTAGTTTAACATCCAAAACCCCCCCGCTGGATCCGCCCCTGACACTGCTGTCTTTGATCTATTAAGGAGATCCAAGGTCTTCGTTATTTAATGGTCAGACCAGATTTCCCTTGATGTCTTAAAAGTTCGTGAAACTCTTGCAGTCTTCATCATCAAAATAAATAAGGGCAATAATGTTCTTAGATCTTTCATGTATTCAAGAAAAATTCTATAAGGTCAAAAATTCAATCTTGATCCACCACACTGAAGTCAAAGCAAGAAACTAATACAAATATCTATTCAATTCTTTTTGCTAAAAATCTCACTTTACCAGGAGGCATAACATCTCGTGAAAGAACAACAAAGGACTTCAAAATGCCACACAATGTTACAATACAAATGAAAAAGGAAAACTGAAACGAAGTCCCGTGCAATTTGTACCTCAATTAAGGGCGGTCAACAGGCGATGCCGAAACGTTGGCGAAAAGTCGCTGGGTCAAAAATAGTGAAACTCTTGCAAGCATTGGCGGCAAACCACCCACTCTAAATAAATGAAAAAAATAAACACAAAATAATTCAATTTGCAATAACAGCAAACGTCAGTGTGCGACTGTCCCCAACCACCCCTTTTGAAATGTAAAATCGCACGATTTTTATTTTCTTTGCTGCATTTTCTTTTATGAAGTCGCTTGCCGGCTGGCTGTGCGAATGAAGATAAACACGCGCCATAACAACGACGATAATAAAGGCAGCGGAAGGGGTGACATAAGAAGCTGTTGGAGTTGAGGAAGTGATAGCTGCTAGTTTTTTTATGACAAAGCGCTGGCAATATTTTGGCAAAGCGACCGCCAGCCAGCCACTGCTGCAGCGGCTGAATGGAGAGATAACTGCGGCAAATTGCGCGCGCCCGGCCATTTTTCATTGCCGACACATGTGCAAGTGTTTTTTTTTTCGAAACTCTTTTTTACTTCCTCAAGTGCCACTATTTTCAAAGGACATGCGAAAGCAGGCGTACATATGGCGCTTTGATATTTTATTTCCTGCGCGCCCCCTTTCCGATTTTTTCGAGGCTGTGTGCCTGCTGTTTTATTGCGCCAATGTCACTGCAATTGCGCTGTGCTTTGTGAACCCAATCTCGCTGCTCAAATAAAGGCGATGAACGTGAAAAAATGTGTAAAAGGACACACAAATATGTGTTTAAATTTTTATGCTAACTGTTTTTTGGTTTCTTGATTTTTGGTGTTTTTTGTTTTTGCGAGTTTTTCTATTCGCGCTGAGATCACGTTTTTAATTTGAATTTTTACAGTGGCTTTCTTGCGCCCTGCCCGTTTTATTTCGGTTTTTATGTGCAGCGCCACGCTTTTGCTCGCTAGATTTTCGCCAGACAGCCAGTCACCGCCGCAAATCCTGGCGCAGTTCTACTGCCGAGCAGCTCGTGAAGTTACTTTTTTCTGCTTTTTCCACCATTTCTTTGTGGCCTTTTTGGTGGAAATTTTTTTATTATGCTGCTGATGAGGAATAAAGTTACTGACAACCCACAGTCACTGGCTTTGGTGGCGAGTATCGCTAAATTAACCAGCTCCTTGTGTATATACTTTCGGTGTTTTGACTTTGGCGCACTTATTCGCGAAGGGTTGTATTTTTTATTATTATTTTTTTTTTGTCGTCGATATGCTTTTTATTTTTCTGCGCTGCATATTTTATTGCGGTTTAATTCGTCTTGACCACTTTCACATGGCTGCAGCCAAAGTTGAAATCGTAAACGTTAAACAAATACTTTTCTTCTCTGAAATTGTAGAACTGCGCTCGTAAATCCTTTTTTTGGTTATTTATGTTTATTTGAACACTTTTATTTGTTTTAAAAATGCTGTTAATTTTTATAAGCTCTAACTTTTTATATTCGTTATTTATGTGTGTATTTAAAAGGTAATGATTTTTTTGTTGGTGTGGGTTTGTAATGCTTTTTACTGTCTGCTTTTGTAGGGAATTAGAAATTTATTTAACTTTCTTTTAAGAAATTTAGTTGCTATATATACATACATGTGTATGTAGATGAGCGTAGAATCTTGATCTTTTCGTGACAAATTTCAACCACGTTTTGACATTTTTTGATTGCTAGCTTGCCCATAATTTAATCAAAACTGGCTTTGAATCATTAGTTAATTGATTTCTACAAGTAATTAGAAAATTTATTTTTTTCGGCTGGCAACCCTATTTTAAAAAGTTTTCATGACAGAACGTTTTGTTAATATTCTTATGAAACCCCTAACCGCAGCCTCCCGGTCAATCCTAGCAAGACAGAACTGGCCATATTCACTAGAAGATACAAATCAGAAAGGAGGAATCACCGATCCATTGCATTAGATTATTTAATTTTTACCAAGCCACTCTCTCATTGTAGGAAGTGCATAGCTTACGAGTTGATAAAAAAAACTTCCCTTTAAACGATTTCTTAGGGCGGGGAGTGAGTGTGAGCGCCACTGACCAGGGCATGAATCACGTAACTTTGAAACGATAGTCGTTCAAACGATACTGACAAAACGATGTTGTCAAAACACTGATTTATGCATTTGTGTTGCTGTTACGGTGTTACTGTTACTGTTACATGAAGCAAAACTGGAATCGAGTTGATGATATCGCACAAACGATCAAACAATTTTTGATTTTTAGGAAGCGAGACAATCTCGACACGATATCGTTCAGACGATTGTCGTCATACGTGATTCATGCCCAGCTGTTATTTATTTTTTGTTTGTTGGTGTTTCCACAAGGGTAGGAATATGTATGACGTATGTATTATGGAACGATTTTCCGTCATTTCTTGTCAAATTTGATTTGAGTCGGCGCTTCACCCTTAGACAGATGTGTCTTATGTCAGCGCAGCCAAGGTTGAGCAATCGCAAATAGCCTCTGGCCCTGAGTGAATCGCTGGGGATCACATACCCTCCTTATTCTTGCAAAGGTAACAGCTCATAAATCAGGGCTAAGCCTTACTGCCACTATTGCCCGGAGGACAATGAATTGGATTTGGATCCATGAAAGTTTATAATGAGTAACAAAATCCCCTGATCACTCACACAATGTCCAATTGTGTCTCCAACTGGGGACGACGACCACCTGCAGCCTAACTTAATATATTTTATGTGGTGGCAACCACAGACCACAATGTAATAAAAACAAAACGGTCGTCTAATATCCACTTTATGTTATAGTTTTAAGTAAACATGTATGAAAACAAAATAATTTAATCTTATTTTCACAGAGAGTATTAGTTTGATATAAGTTTAAAAAATAAATTTTTTTTACCTTCAGAAAGTAACGGATCAAGATGCCCGAAACTCTTGTAAAATACGGGCATGGTAAGCCATTTGAGATTTATAAAGTCACAGAAAATTCTCGAAGAAAATTCCTAAGAATTGCAAAAGAAAATTCTAAAGAAATGCAGATTTCCTTAAAGCTTCGGTAGGACGTCAGATTACCACATTCGACGACGGTCTCTCTCAGCTTAATATTAAAACGTCCCTGATTTTATTTTCGACTTAATAACACCTTTTTTTATTTAAATATTTTTCACACTTTCTTCGCTGTGAGCTTTCATACTGTTAGGAGCTTTCACAAGGATAAGAGCTTTAAAAAAAAAAACTACGCAAGTTGTACGCATATATTCAAATCTTAACACACAGTCAGGACAGACAACTTGGCTCAAACCGTGCCGCGGCGGCATATCTCTATTTACATATAGATATAGATAACCGTTCTTTCAACACCCTCTCGCCCTACCACCAAAACAACCATCTCTGAACAATTGTCTTGTCTAAAACTTGACGCGCTGCCGAACTGCCCACTCTGCCTGAGCAGCAGCGTTAATAAAAGCGCGCATCGAAGGGATTTAGTCATTTAGTTGCATATCTTTAGTAGTTGTTGCTTTTATTGAGGCACCTCGCTTGCATATATGTATGTACATATGTATTGCATGCTGATCTTCGCTGTCTTTCAATTCACCTAACAGCAACAAGAGCAACACTGCAGCAATTGTTGCCCGTGTTGGAGCGCTCTTACTCTGCATTACACAAACACTCTCTTTCGCTCTTTTCTTTTTGGCTTGCAGCGCGCTCGTGCCCTTTGCGGTTGCAGCATGCAATTGTTGGCTGTTGACGTCAACGCTGTACTTGCGCTTTATCCACAAACGCCCATGACGTCCGCAGCAACGTGTGTGGTCCGATCCTTTGGTTTTGTGGGGGTCTGCCGCCAGTGCCCATTGCAATTGCGCAGGCGCATGTTTTATGCATTCACTCAATGACTTAACTATGCATGTATGTATGTGCACACACCAATGTCGATGTGGTGGCAATGAAGAGGTACATAAATGAATGTTGTTATTGCTGTGAGTATGGTTTGGACTTGGATTCGGCGACGTCACTTCCCCCTTTTTCGTCGCGCACCGGCTTTTGACTGCGGCTGACTGCACCCAGCTTGTCGTGTAATTGTTCTCATGCGAAAATGTGATAAATGTTGGAGTCATTCATCAATTAAGAGTGCAGCGCACGGTGTGGGGAGCATTAAGAGAAGCGGAGCTAGTGAAGTTACACGATCGAGTCAATTAAGCGCCTCTAATTTAAGAGATAAAACTTTTTATAATTCCAGTGATTTTCAATTCAAGCAAGATACTATCGATAGAATAAGAAATTAGCATAAGCTGTATAGATTTTAATTACCGTACCTGATTTTAAAGGCTTTTTTTCTTAAGACTATCGAAAGACATTCCACACATTACTGCGCCCATACACCCTACTTAGTTTGCTTATTTCGAAGAGAAATCAACGAAGGAATCGTCGAAGTCACTGATCCAAGCAGATTATCGTTGGCGGGAGTTTTTTTGGCCCCAAAAATCAATCGGAGGTTGAGCAACAAAGAACAGCTAAAAGAAAAATGCAAACCGTGTTCGGGTGGCCCGTCCTTATTAAATAAATATTACTTCTTTAAAACACTTAAAATAATTTAGAGGTCAGCTGCTGTTGGCTTAACGACTGATCTCATGATCACGACCAATGGAGGCGCAGAACGTATTTCCTAATCGATTTGGTGCCGATAGTTCTTTTTTCAAAAATTCAGCTGTAAAACCGTGATGTAAAAGACACTTGGCGAGCTATCCGTGAAGAATCATGTAGTCGAGGTCTAAGCTCAAACGAAACGAACTTTTATACCATCTTTTCATAGAAAACTATTTTGACAGAAAGTCGAAATGGGAGGTCTGCACGAAAGTGTAAACAAACTACCTTGTAGGCCATTTAATTTCAATATAATAAGTGCAAGTTTGAAGCAGCTAGGACATACCGTTGGTTTTTGACAATATTTTCTTTAACGCTTAGCTCGTTATTTTTTTTCATGTTAACCAGTCGTCACTTTTTATGGAAGAAAATTACTGACATCGCCAACAAAAAAATTGCAAAAAATCAATGGTACCTTCTAGCTACTTAAACCTTGCACTTGGTGTACTAGAATTGAATGGGCTACAAGGTTGTTTGTTTTTACTTTGTTATCATTAAATTATTTATTAAAAAGTTCAAAACAAATTGTTTTCATTAAATATTCTTAAATGAGCTGGTACCTCACCGCATAAAATTTTTAGCAGTCCCTAACGCACCGTTCTAGAGATGGAAAAAAATGATACTCTCACAGATTTGGACATACAGTGTGGTGTTAAATTTTTATCGACGATGAGTTCAGCCCAATAAAAAATTTCCAAACAACACCACACAGTGTGTGCCGAAATTAAAATGCCCAATAGCCCAAATTGAACATTTGAAAACACATTAATGTGTCGTGGCTATAGCTTAGTGCCCAAAGATGCTTGCTACTATTTGTTAGCTTTAGGAAGGGTCCGGGTTCAAATGCCATTAGACGCAACATAAAATTTTATGGCCTCATTCATAAAAAATCAAGTAGCTTTAAAAAACGGTTTATAAAGCTCTTTAAACCTACTTTATCTTCTACGAATAAGGCCATTAGATTTAATTTTTCCGTTTTTTCCTAATGACGAAAAATCATCTGTGAAGTGCAGAACAAAATCGTATTCAAAGGAGAAAGAAATTTCAAATATAAATCGACTGGTCCAAAACTAGATAATAAAAAACAATTAACCACAATAGGACATCTTACGGTGAGCTGTTGTAACGGTCCTTTTCCAATGATATGCCAATGTTACAAAGACAGTTGAAACCATTGGCAGGGTACCCTGCAAAAATCGCGACTACTCCATGCATGCGTGTAAAGAGTACTCCCTAAGGACCAAAGAGTACTCCAAAATTAACCACAATTCATATAAAAAATATGGTCCAATTAACATTGCGATGTCCTAGGGCAGGACCATATACTCCATCTCTGCATTACATCAGAGTAGCACAAAACTACTCCCAACATACTCCAATGACATTATCGTTATATTTTTTCGTTTGTACACGCTTTTGTTCTTCACTTCTCAAATGCTTTTTCGAAATTAATAAAAACCAAGACAAAAATTAAAAATTACATGTTGCCTCTGACGGTATTCGAACCCGCACATGCTGGGAGCTAAGAACTAACAGCGAGCATCTCTACACGTTCAGCTACAGCCAGACATGCAAATGTGCTTTCAAATGCTCAACTTCAATCACGTTTCGTTAAAACACGAGCAGTGATCGGATAACAAACAATAAGCTGGCGCAGAGACACGAGTTGGTCCGCTACAGCATGACAGAGGAACACTTTTGTAAGTACTCCAATTTACCACAAATAGAGTACATGGTCCAACGATTTTTGCAGGGTAATTACATATGAAGGACTAGTACTGGTAACTATTTAACATTTTTGAAATTAAAGATATCTTCCTTATTCATGAGAACCCTGCGTCATCATTTGTCTGGCTTTGGAACAAATATATGTAGTTCGTGGCATATTAACCCCACTGTGCCTAAACTTCAGTTAGTAGGCATGAAAAAATAAGTACATACTTTGATATTGCGGTTGATTTCTCCCGCAATTTTAGTTACAAAATCATATTTCTCTTTGATTCACTCCAAACTCTCTTCGATAGCCGATACCGCATTTGCATTCAATCAGAAATGCTCTTTTCGCTCCAATCAAACAGAAATCAGCAAGCCGAACAAAAAATAGACGTTAACCTAATGTGCTGCCACCACTCCAAATGGTATGCAATTGAATTGCCGCAACCTGTGAGCCATCTCATCAACTGGCGGTCGCTTAGCGCGACTGCGCAACTGAATTGCAGCTTAGCGGACAAACAATTGGCAAAGAAAACAGACAGCAAGCAACAACTACACCGTTTAATAGGCGCACTTCTAGATTGGCGTTTAAGCTAAATACAAAGGAAGCAACCAGCCAACCAACTAAGCAACAACAACTTGGCACATCGCAACTTGGGTGGTCCGAAAGCGCCACAGACGCTGCAGCCGCCAACATAGCCGCCGCGGCGCTGAGTGACGACGGACGACCAACGAAGGATGAATAAGTAAAATATTTATGTAAGCGGATAAGGAGCTAACGTGGCGGTGACGGCGGAGGTGGTGGATCTGGTGGAGAATTAACAAAAAAAATCAAGTAACCAACAGCAATGCAACTGCAGCAGCGTTTATTGCAATGCTTGTAAGTGTCCGTGTATGAGCGATGAGAGTAAATTGTACAACAAGCACCGCCGTTGAGTGCAAGAGAAAAAAAAACAGGAAGAATGCTACCAAGTTTTTGTTACTTTTGTTGTTTTGTACATACTTTAGACCGTACCATACATACTTTAGACCGTACCGGAAAAAAAGTTCGCCTTACACCTTCGAATCTAAAGTATTTTTGCAAGGCAATTTCGAAAACAAAATTTTTTTCCGAACGTAGTGTTTTTACATTTTTCGTCACATCTTTGGCATTTATAGTCAGATCGTAAACTATGATACATACATATATCGTAATTTTTGTCTCCAGCAGACAATTTTTTTTTTTGTTCCAAGGTTCATAGACCTCAAGCACCCCGTTCTTACGCACCAGATATCAGTTTAATTAATTTGCTAAAGAAGTATTTCGATTATTCCGGTAGTATCTACCAATAAAAAAAAAATAAAGAAATAAAAAATTTTATTGTTGAATGTAGGTGGCACCGAAAAATGTAAAAGGGCGTCTCCTAGGTTCGGCAAAAAAAAATTTTAATTGGCTAGCAAAAATACTTTATACTCAGGCGTGACCGTAAATTTTTTTGTTTGTTCATAAGGTCGTACGCTCTAATGTGCAAGTGCTTTTCTCAGAAGCGCCCTAGTGAATTAAATTGGGTTACATATACGGCGAGAATAACCGCGTTGCTTACCAGCTTACCTTAAAATTATTTAATAGACGTAATAATTATTCAACAGTCGATTTTTAGTGGCCTATTTGAGAGCGTTTTATGCCGTGTGTACTTAAACTAAAATTAGGTGGCAGCGCTGTCGCATATTCGAGCTGCTGCTAGCACAATTGTTGATCGCTGCTGTAGGTATGCGCGTTCGATGTTTAAATATTTCATTGGTAATGAGCGTAATTTTTCACCAAATTATGCCTTCCAAATGAATTAATTAAATTTCTCGAGAAATTAAATAAGAAAGAAAAAATGCCTATAAGCCAGATGCACCGAAAAGCAATAAATACAAGCATACTGATGAATGTGTGTAAATGTACATACATATGTACATTCGTATGTGCCATCGCGTGTTCATATGGAAATCCTTGCGACACAGCAGCAAGTGCCACTGCGCCTGCGCGACAACCAGTCAATAAACTAAAACAGCAAACAGTAGCGTTTTAACCGCTGATGACCGTCATTAGTTGTATGTACAACGAAAATTCCAAGGAATTCCATTGAATAGAGGGGCATATCACCTGCAACACTGCACCGGAGAGTCGCATATGTTTGAGCGCACAAAACAAATGTATGTACATAAATACATACGTATGCATGAAAGTGCGCATCCTTCCCAAAGGAGCGCAGGCACCGTCGTGTGTGTCGGCGCTCAAATGACTGATGAGTCAACCGCAAGCCAGCCAGCCAGCCAGCCAGCAATTCCCAAACATACCTACATACATACATATACCACAACCTATGTAAATATGTTTGTTTGCAAGCTTGGCTTATACGCCTGGGAAACTTATTTCTTGCGCTCTAAAAAAATAAAACAATNGGAGTCTGCAACTGTGCAATGCTGTTGCTGCTGCCGCTGCTGTCTGCTTGCCGAGGGACAAAAAATTAATTTGAGTATGTTGAAAGACATTGAACACGAAATCTCAATGGTGCAGTCTAATTAACAAGTTTATTTCTAATTGGACCACCAGCAAACAGTGTTGGTTAAGAAAAACGTTATTTTTTGTTTATTTCTTAATCCAGCTACAGTGCTGGGTATGCAAACTGTGGCTGCTGGGCGAGCAAACGTAGACATAGTATCTAGTAATGTACCAAAGCTCAACTGGATTTCTCTAAAATCAAAAACCTATTTAGAAAATCCCTAAAATCATTATTATATATTTGGGTTTAAATTAAAAGCTTTTCGATTTTTCTGAACGGTGCACTGGGGAAGGGGACCGCTTGTTGCTGACGATTACATTTTTACTTCAACCCGGAGAAAGTAGGGATCAGCCATCTGTCTCGACATATTGTAAATCCCAGTACTGTAGTAATACGGAACACTTCCTGCTCTTTAGGAGTTATAAGGTACCACACCCGACTCTACACTCAATCAGTGACATTAGCCTGGCACTTTCTGATAGCGTCGAGTACTGATAGGTAAGAAATGGGGCCTCACTACCAAAGTTATTTAGGAATGCGGGACTTCTCTTTCGGTTGCATCTGAGCACTATCTTGTCGGTCTTATATGGGCTACTGTCTACTAATATGTCTTAAGAATTTTTTTATGAAAAATGGCAACAGTGGGATTCAAATGACCCAAGGAGTTGGTTGTGTATGAATAAAATTTTGGGAGGAATTTCTCAGTCCCTATTGTATACGTATCTCAAGAAATATAGTGGAAAATTTAGAGATTGCCTACTGAAAGTTATTACGGATTTGATGACAGGTTTTCCCAAACATTAAGTGGTGCTTACAGACGTATATATCAGTGCATTTGCACGTGCTATTTGGATAACAAGGGATAGGAATAATTATGTTAAAATTATTTACATAAGTTTAGGTTAGAAATTTTGTAACGCGAAGTGTAACAACAGAGTAAGGCTTGTACGCATTAAAAGTATTGAAAAGCGTCGACTAGCGCTCCAAGTCTGCGAACGCGTTTCTAAAAGCGAATTAGGATTACGAGAGTCACGGTCCACGGTGGTATGAGCAGCGTGCGTTTTTTTAATGTTGGCGCGAGAAAAATTTTACATCTATGGTGCTCACCAAAAAACCCACCTTAAACCGACGAGCTAGGTCGTGCGGGATGCAAGCGTAGCCAGGTGAATCACGACGCTTAACTTTATTGTCGCACTGCGTGCTTTAGCAATGACAACAAAGTATAAACTTCGCCCATCTTTTCATATTTCATAAGTCTATTTTCCTAAGAAAAATTAGGCGGAGTCACAACACTGAGCATCGCCATTAGCCATGAGCTCTCATCCGACCTCGACCTCAAGCTCGTTCAAGGATTATTGAATGGCTGCGGACATTGTTAAAGGCTCCTTATAATTCCGGAGTATCCTGCTGAAATTGGAGTGATCTCTAAACTGTTTCAACGGCTTCCACGTAGATGGGATCACCCGCTGTGCTAAGATATACGATACAATCGCCGTGGAACATCACCCGGAAACAAAATAATATTATCGGATTGGGAAATGCTTTTCAAAAATAACTCTAAATAGGATACGCTTATCGAAACTGATCTGCTCAATATCAATGTTTCTTGTCAACTTCAGGATCGGAAAAAGTTTTCCTTTTAGCCAGCTGACTGACAGTTTTTCGGCTCTGGGAGGAGTTCCATCATGTTTGAAACGTACCTACTTTTTGGTTTGGTGTCAAAAAGTGACTTGCAACATGATTTCGCTTTTTTGGTATTTTATGTTTGTTTGAAGCTTTGAAGATGAACTTATCCTTACTGAATAATTGAACAACCATCGTCGAGTGATAAGTTTAGTATCACTATTTTTATTTACTATTTCTTTGAACAATATTAACCCTGAGAAGAATTTTTCTTTAAAAGAGACCACATTGTGTTACTGTCAGCTTCAAGGCGGATGGTGGCCATGTTGAGCGCTCGAGGAACAACAAAATAAGGGTTCGTTCGAGATATACATACAGCTTACTGAATATGGTTTAACCACGCCAGTCGCCAATCGCAAGTTAAATCGTTACATCGATGATCAATGCCTGCAAGTAAAATATATTCTCCTATATTTATATTGCTGAGATTTTTCATTTCTGCAAATTTTCCAAGATTTCTTTGATACTTTAGAAATGTTTCAGGTATTTTTTCGGACACTCACATTAGTAATTTTCTTATTTCTTATATATGCCTTGGAAACAATGTGGCATTACCATTGGGGGAGCTGTATTTGTTAAAGAAAAAGCTGAATTTAGAAATACGATTTGCTGCAACAATCAGCAGATTAATATTCTTTCTGATAAAGAACTTCAATTTCAGCTTCAAAAATAAATTACTAAATGGCTAGAGAAATTCATCACCTTTGCTCTGCATTGCTTCAAATCATAAAGAAATTGATAACTTTCGCCCTTCTTCGTCTGAGTAATAGTCTCAAACCCTGCACGCATTCGTCACTCATTTCCTCCTAAGAGATGGAACGTCTTTCTCAAATCAAGCAATTATTTAAATCCTGGCCAGTTGGACAGTTGCAATTAGTCTTCATCAATAAAGTCTTGTTTAGTAAACATTTTCCGCATACTTTCATTCTTCAATCAACTGTCCAATAAGCAAATGGGCATTTGTGCGATCACTGCTATCGATAATTGGGCAGATAACCCTCACATACGTACATAGTACATGAAGACCAAGCCTTTGTGCGTTGACATGATCATCTGTCATGTGAAGTTAAGGTCAAAGAAGCCGTGAATCATCACCGAGCTGTACACTGTGAATCACGTTAGAGTGGCGATCATTTGAGGATCAATGAAGTGAGGAAGTGAGCAAGTTTGAAAGAAAGGGTCAAGTGTAATTTATTTTAGAGTAATTTTAGAAGATCATTTGATTGACATTTGCGGCTCAGTTGACTAAATGCTTGCTGTCAACACTTTAATGTTAGCTAAGTGACATTGAAAAAGCGCCTAATTTCGCTGTTATCAAACAGAAAGGGATAAGTAATTACACACAACAGCGGCAGACAACTTCGTTAATAGCGTCATTTATTGAATAGAATGCAAGAATTCTAGGGTTAAAAATTAAAGAAGACGAACCAGATTTCTTTTCAAAATCAAGTGCATATCGTTTTCTATATCAATTCTCTCCATCGCCAAAAAGAAAGGATCACCCTAGAAGTGAGCAAATAAATAAGTAAATTTCCTGCTACACACTTGTAAAAAAAATCAGTGCATCATTCAAGGACCACCAAGGAGTAGTAGACTGTCAGCAGATCACACACGATCAGCTGTTATGATACGCGCGAATCACTTAACTGTGTACAATATGCCGCAATAAGTGCCAGCTATAAAGCAATAATAACAAGCTGCTCGAGCTAAGCGAAAAATGAGGATCATAAGTGAACGAAAAATTGAGCCATCATCCTGTGGGTCGACGCTGCAAAGAAGTGTTAAAAAGGACTAACTCATTATGAGCAACCTGATGCGTAGGCAGACATGCAAACTTACCATATTTTGTGGAATATTATGTCATGTCATTGTTGGCATGTTTAGTTTAGCAGTTATATCACCTTCATCATTTCTGTTTTTTTTTGCTCCTACAAACTTAAACGAAGATGATCCAGCGCCAGCGTTCAGTTGAGAGTTCAATACGTGTGGCCGTTTTTCCTTATAGGCGTACGAATATAAGCACTTGTGGATTTTTTTGTTTGTTTTTTTGAATGAAAAGGGTCAATCGCTCGCTGACTGCTGTCACACACATATGCCACAACGAGTGAATGTGCCTGGCGGCCCTTAAGTGGGCGCCAATGTCATCAGCTGCCAGCCTAAGTAACGCCACCACCACCACGCTGGTGTTGATGATCATTTGGAATGAACTGAAAATGTGGTTGTTCGCATACAAAGGATCTTCTTCAAGTGGATATGTATGTATTTGTTTGTGTTGCAGCGAAATGTAGTGATCACCATAATCAATTGGTTATCAAATTCCATGAAAAGATATTTTGGGTGAGCGAATTTTTGCACTTGTAAACATTATTTGGTTTAACTGGAATGTCGCTGTGAATAATTCTTATTGGTAATAGAGTGCTTTTCCAAGAAAGCATATTTACCAGCTCTGAGAGATTTGAGGTAAAAAATTGTTAGCTGCAGAGCTGAAACGGATCCGGTAATGAATTCACAGGCATTACTTGTCCCAGTTTGAATTGCGTCAGCCGTTGACCTAAGTAGATGTATGCCAACCTCGGATAAGACATTAGGGAATGTTTTCCTGTGCTCCAAGCCTATATAGAATCCAATATGCTGACGGCTGATCAGGTGCTATACCCGGCTCTGGAAAAAGAACAGGTATCTGATTTTCACATCCGAAGATCTTCTATCTTCTTGGAAGAGGAACCTTAATCTGATCGCCGATTCATTGAGCCTCGACGAAGAACTACAACTTGTCAAGTGAAAAAAACTCGAAGTCCTCGGAAGGCGGACGGTCAAGAGTTTGAGTTGCCCCTTGAAAGGAGAATACTAGATCTTCCTAAATTGAAAAACCTGAAATCAATTGAACTGATTATTTTGATTAGTTGTTTTGATGAAGTATGCATACTAAGGGGAAACAGGAAGGCAAAAGTAGTCCCATGGTTCAGCGCTTCGAATGGGGCAATAAGAACGAAAAGCAGAGGACTGGTCCGAATATCTTATCGTGCAGCAGGAATCTAAGAGGCAAATTCGTACGCCTAAATTGAGAACTTATAAAGACTGCATGAAAGAGTCTGCAAGGATGGGTAAGATACTCTAACAGGACCGAAACTAAGGACGTAAGTTCGTCATTGTCCAATTTAGAAAAATAAGCTGAAGAAGTTGGGCTAGCGATGAAGATAAGGCAAAGTATCTCCTGGCAACAAATAAAGAGCCCATGTGACACAAGTCACTGTTAGCAGTTATAACAATAAAGTAGTGAAGGACTTTGTCTACCTAGGATCTTGAATAAACACCACCAACAACGTAAGTCTGGGGATCAAGCATAGAATAACTCTAGCTAACAGATGATACTTACTTTGGGCTCGGTATTCAAGTGAAAAGCAGAGCCCTCTCCCGACAAACAAAAATCATGCTCTACAAGTCTCTCTCATGCCGGTTCTTTTATATTGCGCAGAAACGTGTACGATGTGAAACAAAAATGAGAAGGCTTGAGGGGCTTTCTAGAGAACTATTCTTCCCAAGATCTACGGCCCTCTTCGAGCGGCAGACGGTTACCGAAGAAGGTGAAATGACGACATGGACATAGTTAAGCGCATATAAATCCAACGATTGCGCTGGCTTGGTCATGTTGTATGCATGGACAATGACGCTCCAGTGAGAGGATCCTTCGACGAACAAAATGTAGGAGAAAGATCCGTAGAACCTGTCTGCACTCGGAATGAGCAACTGCCGCAAATTACCACAGGAGAGGGAAGATTGTAGAAGCTTTTTGGTCTCCGCCTAAACCGAGAAACGGCTGTAGTGCAAAATAAAATAAGATCTTAGTTAAGAGTTCACTCGGAGCCCACAAAAGCCAATTTTGTGGCCCCGGAGACTATTTCTCCAGACTTCTGACGAATTATTGTGGATCTTTATATGGGCCTGGCTGGCGTAGGCCGATGGTACAGGGGAAGCCAAACGTACAGAGTGCTTCAACATACTCCCTGTTCTTCATTTATCCAACATTGGCCAAAGTGGTTTATTCTGTCCCAGATACGCTTCTCGCGCCCAAGATCTTTTTTTTTCGCAGTTTGCGGAATACCACTAAATATACACCGGAACTCAATAGTATTTGCTGGCGAAGAGATAGGATATTTGAATATCAAGTTAGTTGTTGCCGACACAAACATCTTGATCGCAATTTCCTTATCCAGAACGCAGGAAAGTTTTACTGAAGCGAGGTCAGTTGCATGGATCTCATCCTGTTCCGATGTCTATTTCAGGGGAAATGTGTAAAGATCTAGATTTTGTTAACGCATAGCCAGTCGCTTCTGTCGGGGAAATTAGTTTCAAAGTTGCGGTCTAGTTATTACATACGCTAAGTTTTAGAGCGGTCATTGCTGCCTATAGTTGAAATATTTAGGCGTCTCCAACACCGCTTGACGCATTAATCGAATTGTTACCTTCCGTTACAAACTTCGAAAATGGGTCAAGTGCGATTTGGTGTCAACCACCGAGCACTGTTTTTCCTCTTCTTTAACTTCTCCAAAAAATCAAAACAGGTGCCGACTCTGTTAATTCAACCTCTCTGAATTTGCCACCTGTACATTTGCAAAATGTTGATATATGCTCATTTAATAATAACTTCAATATCCCAAAATTCAAGAACAAAAATTTAAAATTCAGAAGCACAGCAACTTCGTGGTGGTCCAATTTATCCATGTCATACATGCATTGGCACACTCACACTTTTCTGCATGAGTGCACTAACAAAACAGGGGGAAAACCCAGACGAAACTGCCAACGAAGGGCAACAACGAGTTACCTGCATAAGAAATTTTGAGTGCCAGGAATCGACAAAAGGTACAAAGGAAACAACAAACCACCCCATGTCAAATAAAGCGATGAGCATAAAATACAAATTAAGAAAGTCATAGTGAGTGCGAGGACGTGTGATCACAGCAACAATAACAACAAGATACGTGCATGCAGGAACTGATCGAATGTAGTTAAGGAAGCTACCACATGTCTTCACCGCACCGTTGTGCTTGCTGCCTAATGAACCACCAAGTGGAAATGTCACCAAAAATTATGAAGGGTCGCATGCCAAATGCAACACGATGCCCAATGTATGTAGCAGTCAATGTACGATCGTTGGCGATCGACGCGAGGATCACTCACGCACTCTGCAGTGGATAGTAATTTGCGTTGGCGTTGAAGCGGGAATTGTCCGCAGTCGAAAATTTTTTAATTATGCGCCACACGTTGCCCCAATTGGCGGCAAGTTGTGTGGCAGTTTGGTGGTCGCTGTTGTTGGGTAGCACCAGCTGTCACTTGTTTGGCGATCGGGTGGACGGCTGCACTTTGACTTCGAATTGATGTGCGAGAACACACACGTAACCATTGACGAGGCGGCGGTGGCAACCTTATTACGCGTCGAAGTATTGCTCATGAGAAGTATTTGACATAAAAAATTGTTGGTTCCTGTCGCACTTTGATGTTTTTGTTGTTGACCTCATTGTTATTATTCGAATGCGAGTTTGCATACTAAATTAAGGAGTAGAAAATTAAAACGCGGGCAGGAACAAAGAAATGTTTGGTGAGAAGTAAGTGATTCAAAAATGTGATTGATAATTATATCACGCATGTGCAAGACGTATGTTAAATTTTAGAGGATATTGTTGGGCACGCAAGCTGGATAAGTTTTGTTTCCATAGGAAAAATAGTTTACTTCCGAATACCTCTCCAAACTCGAAAAGTTAGGTGAACTACGTCGCTCCACGAAAGCGCTGCCAGAATCAACACCTCTGATGAGGAAGCTCTTCTGCGCTCTCCGGGTGCGTCCATAACGACCAGCTCTAGCAAAGCACAGTAAGGAGAGGCTGAAGGCCAAAACAAGATACAAGGCCGCCGTAAAACTCTGCGCTCGTCTTAGAAACCGAACTGACCCGTCAAAAAGAGAGAAGGATCGGTTAGTGTGGGTAATAGGTGAAGTCGAGAAAGGCGAGCATACTGCCCCTGTAGGGAAACCGCGGACTAGTGAATCAAATTTCTAGTTCCGTACTAGGTCTTTATCGGCAAAAAGGAACTAGTCCGATAGGAACTAGATCCCCACCAGTCGAAAATCGGCGAAAAGTGGTACTTTTGAAAAACTAATTTTTTTCAGTTTTTTTCACTAGAAATCTATATCTAAAGTGACGAATTTAGAAATGGTTCGGAACTATGGAAAAAGGGATGCAGAACGAACTAGTTCTTATTTGTCGAATTTAGAACCAGTTCGTAACTATCGAATAAGGGATGCAGCGGGGGGCTTGTTTACTTTACATAGATATGTGTTCGGCGGCTTTTTCGTTCAAATACGTTTCTATTCTGTGCTTCGCAGATGCTTTTTCATAGCTTGGTAATCCAAAACTAAAATTGGTGTTAACATTTCAACATCTTGGGACAGTCTGGAATTTAAGAAATAACAGCGAGTACCTCTGCAAACTAGCTACAGCTAAAGGTATGTAAACGTACATTTCTTACAATCATCCAAACAAATTTAATTTCAAATTGAAAACACATTTCTTCCAAAATAACTTAAAATCGCACACACGGAAGAACCAAAAAGATGGAAAAATCATGATACTTTTTTCTTTCGTCTGTCGATTTTAGAACTGGTTCGGAACTATAGAATTTAGGACTAGTTCGGAACTATCGAAAAAGGGAGGCAGCAGGGGGCAATTGACACTTCCTAGGACATCGCCATGTTAAATTCGCCAGTTGCTTGCATGCAAAAGAGATTTATCGAGAACCAGTACTGGGTTTAAATGTACTAGAAGCGAACCAGTTCAGAACTAGAGATTTTCCCCACAGGGTGCGCTGACCAAAAATGGTTCACAGCCTGGGATACGAAATTTGTAAATCGCAAAAAAAAATAAAATTCGGTTTGGCGCAAAAAATTTTTTTTTTTCGAAACTACCTTGCACAAATATTTTAGACTCAGAAGTGAAGGGCGAACTTTTTCTGTTTGCTTGTAAGGTGGTACGGTGTAATGTACATACACACATACATTAAAATAAAATAATTTTCTATGACCTCTGATAAACTGATTTCGACATTTTATAATTCAAATAGAAGTATTTCTTCTAGTTAAGTAAAATATCAATACCTACATACATATAAATACATACATACATACATACGTATGCTAACCTAAAATATTTGTGTGTGCATATACATGTTTGTAACGAATTTGAATTCCCCTTTGACAAGCTTCTTGTCTTGTGAAACATCTGTTGGATTTCAAGAAAAATATTTCTCAATTAGACACGCTTCAAATGAAGCAGAGAAATATAAAGCGAACTGTCAAAACATGAAATTGATCACAGCCCATTTGGGATTTGTGGGTGTTTAAGACAAGAGAACATACAAGTACATACAAATAACTACATCTGAAACAAAAGCACAAATTTACAAATGTTTGTGTAAACGTCACAACGTCAATAGGTAAATCGATAAATCGCTGATTTCCACAATCAAAACATTACTAAGCAAAAATTAAACAAAACAATGACAGACGAGAAAATTAATGATGGACAACCGCAGTGATTTCGCCGAGAGTGAGAGGCTGACGAAGACAAAATTCACTCAAATTTTAAGAAACTAAAATATGTTCACCATGTAAAAGGATATGCTGGTATTTAGTAAACAATAGCGGCAGCAAACATTTTCTCTGTGTAGTTTGTGATTTACGAGTAGTTTTACGTACAATAACCCAAAATATCCTTGCACTCACAGCTGAAGCATTTTTTGGTGCGTTTACGTACAACCCATTATTAAAGCAACAATATTTATATGACTGCAGACAAGTAAGCAATAGTTTTGATTGTGCCTATTTATTATAATTAATGATGCACCTTTATCAACAAAGGCTCTACGTTGCAGTTAAGAAGCCACCACAGAGTAGGAATGCAAAGAAAGGATTTCCAACCGCATTAGGCACCGCTTCAATACTAGATATGCTTTCTTTTCCTTTCCTTAGGTACTTTTCTTCTCTATCTAATTTTTTCTTCTCTACTTGCGATTCATTCTCCCTGCTTGGCTACTGTCCAATAATTCCACTGCTACCTGTGTGTGATATTGGTGCCGCGTGTCCCTTTCAATAATTATTTGTATCCCTTTCTTCTGTGTACTTGCTATGATTAATCACCTCCGTTGATCGTCGAGATTAGTTAAATGAGACAAATTTAAAATCGTTTTTCGGTAAATTGGCCATTTAAGAAAATTATATTCGATTTGCTGATACTAGAGATTGTAGATAAGAATTTATGTTTATAAAAGTGTTTGAGTACGTTTAATGAAATAGGAATTTAGTAATCAGTTGAGATTGGCTTATTTCGCCTGATCTAAAAACATCTTTTTTAGAATACTTAGGACGAAATAATTTTTAAAGCTTAAAATAAAGCCTAAAAAATGAATATTTTTTCTTTGTAAAAGAATAAAAATTAAAATTAAAGGAACATTGAATAAAAAAGAAATTAAATTAAAAAAGAAAAAGTTTATAAAAATACATACAAATTAAAAAAAATATATAATATAAGTTTCTAAAAATTGAATGATTTGAAAAATTATTTTTAAAGTAATATAGTCCAAAGACTAACAGAAAATTAATTAAAAAAGGAAACAAATTATTTCATAAAAACTAAAATAAGTTACCAAAAAATGCCTCCCTAACAATAAAATCTGACAATTAAAAAAAACTTAATTAAAAAAAATGATAATTTTATCAAAAAGAGAAGAAAAATTAAAAGTTTCTAAAATTTGAATGAAACAAAAAAAATTTCAGTTAAGACCATGGAATCTAAAATGGAAATTAGAAAAGAAACAAAAAAAATAAGAAAACAAGTAATACAAAAAAATTTAAGATAAGCTTTTATTAGTGGTTAATAAAAAAAAAAAACTAACCTAATAAAAAAATGGACCCCCACTCCACCTAACGGCAAAATTTTTTGTGGAATTATTTCTTTCCTGTTAAGTATTATTATTATTATTTTATCCATTTAAATAATATACGTTCTAAATACGAAACAAAGCGGACCATAAATACGGCTTTTCCAAATATCACAGAATTTGATTGAGTAACGCCCTATTTCAGAATCCGGTTTAAAACGCCCTATGTCAGCTGCCGATTGAAAAACGCCCTATCTCAACATATTTTCAGTTGCGATAGGGCGTTGTTCAATCAAATTCTGAAGTAGGGCGTTCTTCGAACCGGTCGCTTTCGAACCGGCTGCCGAGATAGGTCGATCTTTCACTCAGTTGTCGGTACAGTATACATTTTTCTATTCAAAACAATACAATCTAGAAATTAAAAAAAAAAAAAACCGCTGCCCGAGAACGCGAACTCGGATCTCTGGAAATGCACGCCAGTGCTTTGCCTACTCGACCATTGCATCTGTTGGATCAGAGCGAGCAAAGTTATACACAAGTAATTTCTATCAAAGAATTTTTCACCACGAAAGTTGGCAAGGGAGATTTCATATCAAAATCTTTCAAACGATCTTGCCTTCTGTCTTTCAATTGTCTTACAAAACATTTGCAGAATTGCCCTTTAAAGCTCGTCGTCAATAAACTGAAAAGATCCTATCAGTGGGTTTTAGACATTGCATTAGGATAGACAACGCCAATTTAAAATTAACTTAGCTAAAATGAACAGAAATTCACATTCGCTCCTTATCGCCGAGAATATCTTATGGAAACCCCTGGAAAATCCACCCCTACTTTATGTACACTCGAGAAAATAGTTAGTTAGGCAAATACGCTTGGTATTCAGCATTAACCAAAAAAGATATCAGGCACCGCTTAAATAAAGTAAGTTGGCGCTAAAAACTTAAAAAAGGCAGGTTCATTCAGCTAAAAATCTTAGCTCAGTATGGTTGTAGGAATCATCACTGCCCGCTGTCTAATGGGAATGCAGGAATGGGCTTTCTTATAAACGACTTCTGTCGACGCTGCCGAGACGATCCGGGTTTGCAGGTACTTAAGCGACTTAAGTACATTTTCGACTGTGCATCTGGCTTCAGCACCGCTTTACAAATAAACTAATCGAATTCTAGAAGCATGGTCGAAATCGAGTAACAACGATATCACAATACAAAATAGTTTCTTGATGGCAGCCAAACAACTAAAACCAGATATTTTTGAATATTCAGAAGCCTCTTTACATCTAGCTAATCATGGCGATGGATTCAAAGTAATTCAGAAGTAACCAACAAACGATTGAAATTTCAAAATTCTGTTATTTCCTGCAAAAACTTCATTGCATTAGCTACTTTCCTTCGCTCCCTTTCTACAAAAAAAAAAAAAAAAAATTGAAATGCATTTGAAATACCAATGAATTAACGCGTGACAAAAACACATAAATCGGTGGCAATAGAAGGGCGCGCGCGCCGGAACAACATGTGGCATGCCGCACCAAAATGAAGCTAACTAACTAAAAGTATGATGTGGAAAGAATGTTTGTAAGTAAGTTTTGTGCAGGACTAGAATTTAGAAACTGCACAAGAAGTGTTATGGCGAACTTACTTAAGCAACGTTAGACTTGGTGGCGGTCTAATAAAATGTACTGTGCTGACAGGATGATTATGAAAACATACTAAAGGCCATGTATGCATGTGTTAGTAGATGTATGTATGCATTAGTAGGGCCAACTTTATTTGGATGAAGGGTGAAGTGCGTACATGGCAACTCGCTGCCTCAAAAAAAGGGTCCTAAGTGTTTGATTGAACACGCGTGGAAAGGATATAAAGGATGTTTATAGGGTAATTTAAAAGAATAGCGCTCATTCTTGGAAAGTAAAATCGGAAAAGTATTCAATAAACATTAATTACTGGTACTGGTCGTATTACTGCTTAAACCCCACCAACTTTTTCTTTAACCTGAAGAAATGGCTCCGCAGTATAAGATTGATATCTAATGAAGAGGTCATCAGTAGAAATGGACTAGTTAATCGGAAAAAGACAAGAATAATTGTAACGACATAAAAACACACTGTGCTGTGATTTAAACCCCTTTGACGAACATTGTTTAATGACTTATCGAAACCCCTCGTATTTCCTTGGAATTTTTTTAGCACAAATGTATTTGTCCAAAAATTTTATTGATCCATAGACTCTTAGTATTTCGGGAAAGGAAAACCCATAAATTTGCAATTCTAAAGGGAAAAATAAAGGCAACTTTGGTTAGCCTAGATCAGGACATACCTAGATCATAAGCTTCAGAACATTGTGATACCAGCGCAACGGTAGCAACGGCTGAGATATCGCGAGCTTAGGGTGAAAAGTTGCTAAGTCCCATACAACATTTTGACTCTTAAAGCAAAGAAAAACTCCTTAGGAATCAGAGGGATTTGATCTTTCTCAAAAAATTTTGTCCTATTTTGGTCTTATCGGATTTTCGTTGCTTCTTCTGGATTTAGCAAAATTTCCTTTCATTGAATAAAAACGAGAATAAATGAATATCCTTTTCGCAACAAAGCATCTTTAGTTTCTGTAGCCAGTTTTCTTAAAAAGTGTACTTAGCAACTTTTCACTCTTAGCTAGCGATATAGCAAAAATCGAAATCTTGTGTGCCCAGAACGAAACTTCACAGGTGGCAGATGCTAGCCCAAGAGCGTTTCTAAAGGCGAATTTGAGAATATAACTAAAGATCGTAGCCTCGCAAAAGCTCAAGAGAAAATTCCACCTCATCGTCTACTAAATAGCTAAGAGAGAAGGATCCAGTTTGATATTTAACCTCAAAACGTAAATACCAATTGAATAGTGTACCTCCGCCTCCGATACACCCACCGGAATTGAAAGCGGCACATTTGAGCATAAGAAGATCGCTTGACCGCCTACAGTCCACCATCGGGCTGAAAGAGTAGCAATTGCACACCACTCACTTTTTGTGCTAGCGGTTTCTGAGTGGACATGGGGCCATCTATTCAAAAGTAGTCCGCATGTATTCACGCTCCCTTTTCGAATTAAGGCCGTCGCGAGGTTCCTTTGCTGGAAAATTGCTGCAAAATCACTATGGCTTACTACACAGCCTAACAATGATCCTTGCTATCAGGCATAAATTCTAAGTCCCAAAAAATACTAAAAACCTCTTTGTTAGCATCCATTTTTGTTTACTTTTACATTTGGCATTTATCCTCTTCTTCGCAAAAATGATCGATACAACTAGATTGGACACCGAAAAGTTGTCGGTTAAATCTGAGATTATTTTATAATTACAGATTAACAAGGGCCGAATTTCGTATGGCTAATCTCTTTTTCTAATTACAGATTAGGGAGTTAAGCTCGAAAAGGAGGACAATCTACTTATATGTAAACCTAGTATTAGGCTTCCAAATCATCACAGTATTTTGAAAGCGGAGGCAGATGCCAGGCGAAAGCCAGGCGGTGATTAAGGACTTTAGTTCTTGGATGATACGTTTAAAAATTTTGAAGGAGTGACTGACGTCCCACTCAACCGCATAAAATTTCTTCACTATCCAGTTCATATGAGATCATAGTTTTGGATATTAAAAATTGCCGATTCCAAAATTTATCGAAATCAGAAGTATTTTATCAAAATAATACTTTTTTATCCAAAACGATATTCAGTTGCTACGTTATCCTCCCATCAAAACTTAATTAACTGCTTTTATTTCCTTGCTGCTCGTTTGAGTGACAATTCATTCGGTTTCCATTATTTTTTATAGAAATAACTCGCAATTGAGTCTCAATGCCTCAAGGTAGGCTACCTAAAGTTAATGTCAACCACGCTTTGCTTGCTTTTAGGTGCGGCTGAAAATTCATAAAGAAAGTAGAAATTTCATTAGCGCAACCGAACGCGCACGAATGGCTCACCAAAATAATGCTTTAAATGCACGTTTTTAGGAAATGTGGTGTGCACGGCAGCAGGTACGCGCGTACGCCATTAAAGGGTTAATTATGTGAAAGTAAAATGCGTATCTTCCACACCTTAATACTAACTAATAAGTAGCTAATAGAATAGCGCTTCGCTTAATGTACTTTTTACTGTTTTTGTTTTTATGTATTTCAAGTAAAATTTTCTTTATCTCTTTTCAAGAATTTTTATTTATTATCTCTCTCTTTCGCTCTCCCTATCTCCCTCTTTCTCTGCTAAGAAATTTATATTTTGCTAATAAATTTGTTTACTTCATTGCGGAATTTTTATGTGCTTTTCAAGTTTATTTGCCACTCGGCGGCGATCCGTACTCACTCATTTATGCTTAATGTCCCATTTCTGTGTTTTATTTCGTTTCGTAATTTAATTGTAGTTTTAGCTATTGTTGTACATAGCTCTTTCTGGCCATTGTTGTTGCATTGCTGTATTTGGTCATTACGTCTCGCAAGCCAAAAGTGTCTTGTTAACATGCAAAACAAGTTGCTTTATGACTTTGGCATGAATATGCAAAATACGAAGCAAAGCAAAGCAAAGCAAAGCAGGCCG
>NW_016159634.1:58668-80728 GCF_001687245.7 Rhagoletis zephyria
CGGTTTCCATTATTTTTTATAGAAATAACTCGCAATTGAGTCTCAATGCCTCAAGGTAGGCTACCTAAAGTTAATGTCAACCACGCTTTGCTTGCTTTTAGGTGCGGCTGAAAATTCATAAAGAAAGTAGAAATTTCATTAGCGCAACCGAACGCGCACGAATGGCTCACCAAAATAATGCTTTAAATGCACGTTTTTAGAAAATGTGGTTTGCACGGCAGAAGGTACGCGCGTCTGCCATTAAAGGGTTAATTATGTGAAAGTAAAATGCGTATCTTCCGCACCTTAATACTAACTAATAAGTAGCTAATAGAATAGCGCTTCGCTTAATGTACTTTTTACTGTTTTTGTTTTTATGTATTTCAAGTAATATTTTCTTTATCTCTTTTCAAGAATTTTTATTTATTATCTCTCTCTTTCGCTCTCCCTATCTCCCTCTTTCTCTGCTAAGAAATTTATATTTTGCTAATAAATTTGTTTACTTCATTGCGGAATTTTTATGTGCTTTTCAAGTTTATTTGCCACTCGGCGGCGATCCGTACTCACTCATTTATGCTTAATGTCCCATTTCTGTGTTTTATTTCGTTTCGTAATTTAATTGTAGTTTTAGCTATTGTTGTACATAGCTCTTTCTGGCCATTGTTGTTGCATTGCTGTATTTGGTCATTACGTCTCGCAAGCCAAAAGTGTCTTGTTAACATGCAAAACAAGTTGCTTTATGACTTTGGCATGAATATGCAAAATACGAAGCAAAGCAAAGCAAAGCAAAGCAGGCCGCCAAATTACAGTGAGTGCTAGGTAAATACGTACACATAAGTACAAATTGATATATACTTTTGAGCTCATATAGCTCATGAACGCATGGGTAAGTGTTCTTCGTATTAAGCTAAGTATTTACGTCCATCACCTCACGGGGTGGGCCATCATGACCCGCGATGGCATACTTGGCTACACACCCCGTTTCGCATTTAAATAGTATCCACATAGCCCGTACGTAGTTGTGTGTTTTTATGCTTGGAATAGTGTGCTGCTGCTCTTTTTTCTTGCTATCAATGCATGTTATACAAGCTCGTTAAATTTTAATTACATGCAGCCAAAAAAACGTTGAAGAGCCAACCCAAGCAGCTATGGCCATTCGGGCATTGAAGCAAACCTGCAGACACATCTGAGTATGTAAATGTTTGTAAAATGATTGCTTGGTGTGGACTTACTATTCGTGTCGCTTCTTCTGAGCGAACGTCCATTGTTGTGCTAATGTTTTATTGTTGTAATTTTGTAAACGGCAAACCAACATTACAATGCATTCATTTGTGTTTGTTGTTTTTTTTATTAATTTATGTTTAATTAAGTTGTAATTGCGCAAATGAATGCAAAGATTTTAGCTATTAAAGCGGGTACTCATAGAGTGTATTCGTACATTTCACAGATCTGTATTTTACAACACATACATAGTATGTATATGGACGAGAATGAGGACGAATTCACGGGATCTATCTTTCTTTCTACTCGAGGCCCCACTGTGCGTATTATAACATAGACAGACGGTAACGTTAATCCGGATTAACGAACCAGTTTCAAATGGTATACCCTCACAGACGGCAGTATTGCGCATTCAGCGATTCGTGAGGTCGTGGTTTCGAATCCCAGGCCATACATTTTTTATATATTTTTATTTTAGTTCTTTTAATAAATTTAAAAAATTTGAATTTTAATAAATTTTTAAAGATTCGAAGCCCCCGGCCTGACAGGGTTATCAATTCAATCCCCTTGAATAGGACCATCTAACAAAAGCAAGGAAAAATTTTCTGAGGTGTGAATGCCGAATACGAGTCGTGCGGAGACTCTAAGTATAATCAGACTGCGCTCAAAATACAACCCCAAAATCTCGACAGTGTGGGATGTAGTGGTAGGAGAGCAACACAAGTCGAAAATGGCCGTAGCCAAATCCGCACAGTGCTACTACTTAATATATGCCGCCCCTTGGAGAAAAAGACCTACTCCACTCATCGATCAGCAATGGAAAAAAATTGGCTTAACGAGTCCAAAGCGGAAAGGGAACGAAAATTGCCATTCTAGTCACATTATTTGCGTACAAGCAAATGGTTTGAGCTAGCGATTCAACAAAGAGCCGGTGGGCGTCTAACTCAGTACTATCCAATATTTCAATCAGACTGACCAACATTCATATTTGCAAGTACTGTTCAATATTTAAATTAGAACTGATCAAGATATATGTAAGAGTTTAACAAAGTAATATATGCCAGTAGTAGTCAGTATTTCAATCAAGCCAACCTATATTTTTGTCAGAACGGACCAATATTTATTTTCATTTAGACTGATCCATATTTACTTATTGGGCAATATTGAGCAATATTTCAAACATACTGGCCAATATTTGGCTCAGACTGACCGATATTTTTGTTAGCGCTGACCATTGTTGCAATAAGACCGACCAATATTAATGTTAATACGGTGTTCACATGAGACGATTAAGCATCATGCGACAAGTAATAATAAAATTAAAGCCAATGAAAACCGAGTGAAAATATTTAATTGTCAATTAATGCGTGTC
Source organism: Rhagoletis zephyria (assembly GCF_001687245.7). Taxonomy (NCBI): domain Eukaryota; kingdom Metazoa; phylum Arthropoda; class Insecta; order Diptera; family Tephritidae; genus Rhagoletis; species Rhagoletis zephyria. Next base: position 61,241 of record NW_016159634.1, read on the forward strand.
CACTCCTACACATTTTCTCCGAAATTTGTTTTTACTTTCACTCGCCCAGTTCTCTTCTCAAACTATTTATTATATTGAACGCAATTATTTATGCTTTACCATTTTCCGTTAACCCTTTACGCCTTTTATGTCGAACTCAGCCACATTTAATTTATTAACCAACCCACCAGTCATCTCTGATTGCAATAACAAACGCAACAACCTTTCTCCACGACACTTTTCCATCGACCAGCAGCTGTTGTCACCCGCTCAATAAAAGTGTGCAAGTGTGCTTAGTGTGCTTAGTGTGTGTGTGTGTGCGTGTGTGTGTGTGTGTGTCTAATGTTATTCGTCACGCATGTCCAGTTAAAAATTTAATGTACATACGCCTTTAGCCGAAATCAATTTCAGTGATACCCCACCCTCTTTTTGTTTGGCTCATGTCAACCACTACGTCAACTCCTTTACTTTGCTGCTTTCCCAATAAACCAACCCACAAAAAAAAAAAAACAAATAAAGGACACTTTGACACATTAACGCATAATAACGTACTCGTATCAAGTATGTATTAAATTGCCGCATTGTGAATGGCTTGTCATTAAATAGAAAAATGCGTATTGCTTTGCCTATTTACTCCTCTCCTTTCGAATTGTAATAAAAGTGTAACGCTTTATTATCCTGAAAGGTAAATAAAAATGTCGTCAAGTCATTGGAGACGCGCAGGTTCTGTTATCAACTCGAAGATATTTGAGACGTTTTGGCGCGTCAAGCCTAAAACGAATAATTGCGTTGCGTACAATGAAATTGTAGAATTGCGAAATTGCAAGGAATGGCACTAACACTGTGGACATTACCAGATCTAGCGCTGTAAATGAGACATTTTTTGTATGATGCACTGGTCAAAACAGCAATGGAATTATGGCGTTTAGTCACAAAATATTTTGCCATAGGAGCCTTCCCCGAGCTTGTAATAATGTCCTGCCGGAGGTAGTAGTGAAGTCGTTGGATAAGCTTGAGGTTGATGTCAGTCTCATTCGGGCCCATGGTCATGTGGACTGTCGGGTAATTGCCTAGGCAGACGATGTTGCACTTATAGTTGAAGGTAAATACCTGAACACACTTTATGAACTGACCCAAACTGGGCGGCCAAAAGTGAACTCGCCATCAATCCCAGTAGGGCAGAACTGGTCTTATTCACTAGAAAGTATAAAATCCCCAACGCGGTTCTTGCCTCAGTTGGAGGTCAGCGCTTACAGCTGTCTGACAGGCTCAAGTACCTGAGTTTGATCCTTGACAGGAAGTTGGCTCCTAGGAGCTTCTTCTCTGCCCACCATTCCTGAAGTGAGGTTGGGCCGGGCGGAAATTCTGGAAATGGGGAGCGCTGAACTTCTTCACGGATGGATCGAAACTGGATGGCTGGGTTGGTGGTGGGGTTTTCTGTCGAGAGCGCTAAGTTGAGGCTCCCGGACTTCCGCAGTGTATTCCAGGCAAAAGTGGCTGCTATCAAGGAGGTGGTGTATTTACTGTTCCGGAGTGCTATGGCAGTCAGGGAGGTGAGCATTTATTCTGATAGCCAAGCGGCTAACAGGGCCTTGAGTATGTTGGAGATGCGCACTAACTTTGTTAAGGAATGTCTGCTTTCTCTCACTCGGTCGCCTCGAAATACTTCCGTATTGGGTTTATTTGGGTTGCCGATCACAGCGACAATGCGGGGAACTATGTAGCTGACGAATTGGCCCGGAAAGGCACTTGTGAAACATTATCGCTGGATTAAGAGCTGCGGGTGCCATTGATCTCCTGTGGTACACTCTTGGCTAGATGGGTCTCATAGCTCACCTCAACACTAATAGACAAATAGACTATTGCGGTCGATGTTCTACTGTTCAGGAAACTGCATGTATACTCCTAGAACGTCTGAGGCAAACCCTTTGGGGGAATAACAGAGGTGTCACGTCGAAAGCGCACTATATCCTTCTTAGTCAGCTGAGTTTGGAATCGGATGATTGTGAGGAGGCAGACGCAGCCGAAATAACAGCCACACCACAAGGTCTTGCCAAAAGCGATTACTAGGAACGAAACTGCGAAAGCACAACCCAACTTCCTGGGCGCTGGGGGAAAAGGCTTTGCAGAAAAAGACTGCCTCCAAGTGTTCAAGAGGGACATGAGAAAGACAAAAAGGCACTAAAATTTTATGATTTCTTATATCGCCTACGGCTTATATCGCCTTTGTTGTTTATAGTCAATCTGCGTTGAAGTCCCTGGGGTCGGTAACGACGGACTCGATATGCATTCAAGAATGCTGAAGATCTTCACATTTTCTTCAGCAGCATATAATCTCTACTGATTACTCGATCCTAGATTAGAGTTATTTAATGAAATGACGGAATTATTTAGCAAGTAATTCGTGGTGAGACATCAGAGTCAGACTGATCGCTAAAAACCATACGCCCGAGCTTAAAGTTTTCATTTTCAGAATGTAGTGAGGATCGATTTTGAAACGATACAGATTTATGGTTTTGCTAACCGTAGAAGATAATTTTTTAAAGAATCCTCGTTTTCAACTGCCTTCCATATTTAGGTATACCGTTTAATCCAGTTAGTATATGTTCTGGCTGGTGCTTTGAAACTTCCAAGCTGCTCATATTTAAGTGTAAAATTAATTTCAAATATATGTAGATATTTAATCCAGTCTTAAAATTTGGTACGATTTTTAGCTGCGTGGGTATTGCGTCTGCTTTTGGCTCTAATCCCATTTTAATGTCGAACTTAATTACTTAAATTAATGGATGATGGTGATTTTTGCGCAGGCGTAATGAGCTGTCACAACATAACCAAGCACACACAGCTACAACAGCAACAAAAAGAAAACAACATCATCATCAACAACAACAACAGCAGAGACAGTGTCGAATTACGGAAAGGCATAAAAATTAAGTTAAGCTGCCACAAAAACAACAACAAAAACAACAGCATTGCCGAACGCCACTTCAAGCATTTTGTCACAAAAGAAAAGCATAAAATACATACATACATACAAACAACAACAGAAAACAATAAAACAACAGCTGTGTCGTCATAGTCACAGTGACTGCCAAAACGTTTTGCGCGCATGCGCACCAGCCTAGTACTTCTACTCAATCAACGTGGGTGGTCGATCGCTGCAGCGCACATTGGGGCAGCAGAAACGAAAGAGCAAAAACGGCACTTGTGTGATGAGGCCGCCAGGAACGCCATGGGCACATGCAAACATATAAAATGTTACTTGCTGTTGGTCGAGCACCGCCGCTCGCTCACTTCTGGCACATTTGCATGCGCGCCTTTGGCACCCTCCTCCATACCGCGGTCATCATTAAAACTCATTAAAATGCGATACAATTTAAATTGCAAATTAATTTCGAACTACGAACCGATCCGTAGCGAAGTGTAATGGATTGAAATGAACTGAAGAGATGAGATGAGATGAGTAGAGGGGGAGCGCTTGTGCGCATTCACTTGCCATGGTGGGGTGGTGGGGCGGGAAGGAAGGGGGGGCGCGTCGTAAAATATAAGCGCGTAAAGCTGTAGAGAGTTATTGCTATTTGCTGTTATTTTTCGAACATATTTTTGTAAACAGTTTTGTAGAGATTAAGCTGGATTAAGCATTTAATTGACTCGCGTTATGGACGATTAAATTTCAAAAATAAAATGAAAGTTAATAAGTAAAATTTTTGAGTTGACGGAGGGAGATGTGAGTTAAGCGGATTCGCTGGAGGGGGATCTACGATTTATAGGGAGCGCGTCATATTTTTGGAAAGAGATGAGATGAAGGGAATTGAGTTGAGTTGAGATGGGATCAATCGAGATCAGATTATATGAAATGATATTGCAAAATCGGCAATAGAGGTATTTTTGAGAGTGTAAGAAAAAATGCTTAATTTCTTCCCCTAGGATACAATAAATGCATTTTTTATTTAATATTTCTAGTCCCACTAACAGTAGTGAGTACCCTCATTTAGTCTTTTTTCTATTTTCAAATAGTGTGATGCTTAAACAGCTGTTATAAGTGGTAATATTAGTTTTCCCAAAAATTTTAGATACGTGGTTAAAGCAGAAACGGGACGATATCGTCGATATCCGAGCTTCGACCAATTGCAAATCCACTTATCTGACAACTAGAACAGTGTACATCAATGTTACGCTCCTTTAGCCCAGATAACTTTCCACCCGACGAGAGCCATAGTTCTTGAACTAGCGCAACTTCGAGCGACTCCTCTTTGAATGTAATGAAGTGCTCGCTCGAAGCTATCTACATACCTCACTGAGCCAAAAAACTTACTTGATATTTTTTTTGTTTATTTTTGTGGCAAATTTCGGCGCTTAAAAATTTCAAAATTCAATTCGCCTTTTATTGAACATTTCATTCGCCGTTTATATCATTTCAACTTAATTTTTCTTAACAACGAAATTAATTATCCATAAATCTTGCGCCAAATGCAAAAGAAGCGCTTAATTACTGGCCAGTCAAAATTTGTATTCGCTTACCAACAAACGAGACATACAAATTTACATTTTCATTTAAAATTTATACGCACAACCACTTGGTGGCAGATTTATGACAATCGCTTTTTAAGCCACCAATAAACACAAAATACATATCCACGCAAACGCATTTGTGGGCACACACACACACACACACACACACTCATTTGCAATGGCTTACGAAGAAAATTCACACACAACATTCGCATTTTCGCACCACTGTGCCTTATGCGAAATTGTCGTTTCTTTGTAAATTGATTGTTTGCTTTTGTTTTTGCCATGGCTTGCCATCCGGTCGGTAGGTCGGTCCATTTGTTGGCCACAAACATCACTCATTCCAGGCGATCTCATTATTTTGACCATGATTAACTTCGGCTGTGTGGCGCATAAGCCGAAAACTTTACAAGCGTCCGTCCGCCCGTCCGCCCTCTCTCACCACTGCAGTCATCGGTGCCCTTGCTTTTGCCTGCTGGCAGCCGCTTAATGCACGACATCAATTTGTTTGCAAATTTTATGACATTTCCCGCTAACAGCCAGCCGCCTCCTCCAGCGCTTCTGCTGTCGCTGCTGCTGCTGCACATTTCGCACCCAAAACACATTCCAACCCAGCGGAGTAATTCATCTGCCACACTCCAACTCCAGCTGCGGTCCAGCTGATTGTTGGCTTGCGGCTGTTCGGCCGGTGGAAGGAGGCGGACGAAGTGGCCTCAAACCGCCTCACCAACGGCAGTTAAGTGTCAACGCATAGATTTATTGTACACGCATTTGGTGCGTCGTCGTCGTCGTCGTCATACTCACTAAAGAGTTGCAGATGCATACTTACTACTTACTAAACATGTTTACATACAAAGGTACATATGTATCTGAAATCCCACTTACACTCCTCACATGACTATGCACGACGATCTCACGCTACACCTTCTGCCCTTTTCTTGGCTGCATCATTTGCATTTGCATTTGCGTTGGGTGCGATATGTCCTGCTGCATATTCCCAGAATTTGGACCATTTACCATCGCGCGCAAAGTACCGCCAAGACAAGGTAAACTTCAGCCCTCAGCTGTTGGCTTTGGAAGTTTGGCCCAGCTCTTCAGCATTAATCATTTGCTAACAATGTCTGTACGTAAAGAGTTTGTAAAGCCATTACTAATTGGTGTTGCTGTTTACCCAAATGACTCATACATCTCCAGCTTGCCAGTAGATTAATATTAGTTGCTCGGTCTGGTTTTTAGAGGAAACTTTTAGAGTTCTAGGTTCTGGTGTAGGTCATTTTTTTGACTCTACATCAGATAAGTATTAGTGTCATTCATTTTAAGAATCTTTTAGGTCATACTTTGTTTATCAGCTTTAAGATTGGATGGCGTCTACTGCACTGGGTCCTCGGAGTTGAAACTGTCACCACAACTTGCCAAAGTACAAAAGGCCTTCCGCTCCATACCGGTCTGCTCTCGGTATTTTAGTTTATTAAAAAGTGCTGGCTCTTTCCTTCGCTTCATCGTTGGTCCTTAGATTATTGACTTTCTTAAGGCGTTTTCTCTTCATCTCCATAGCTTACCTAATTAGGTTCCACTTATACTATCACTAATCAAAGCTAGTGTTCTGTGCTTCTGGACACCGGTGAAGTATTCTGACATCTGTGGTCTCTGACGCCTAAGTGCCGTAGTCCTGACTGTTGCCTGCGCGATTGTAACAGGTCCCTGATTAATGGGCGCAGATACAGTACTTTAACTAGGATTCATTCTGAATGAGGCGCTGAGTATATGCCCTAGATCTTTCATAGATCTAGGTGAACAGAATAGAGAATCTGCCTATGACTCCAATTTTTTTTTTGTGTAACCCTTTCCATAACTATTCAGTTTTGTTTTTTTTTTTTTTTTTTGAGAAAAGGGTGGTCTTCGATGATCATGCTTCAGTTTTAAGCATCATTCAGCTATCGACACGCTTTCAATTACCTTAATTTAGGAACGAGAATAGAATTTCTGCCAAGGGAATTATTTTCGAACACTTCTCTCTGCCCCTTGTATAGCCTCTCCTCCTTAGCGGCGGCCACTGTGGTTTGGATTACACAGGCCAAGAAAAATGTAAAAACATTTTGGTATAGCAACTTTTAAAGCTGTTTTTGATGTACTTTTTTTTGCTGATTAAGAATCCGTAAGTACAAAGTTTCCATCAGCTTGAGAAAAACGAGGTCAAAGTGTCAAAAAATCGCATTTTTTGCATATGTTAGAAGCTCTAGCAAAGGAACGAAAGTTGATAGAACCTTCCACTTAAGCTTAAATTAAAGATAGGTTATCTCTGAAGTCTTTTGGCAGAATAAAGTTTAAGTATGTCGTGTGCTTCTAGGTATATTGACCATCGGAAGCTATATTTAGCCCTAGTATGGGTTTCACATTTTTAACTGGTCAGAGTAAATAACTCCGTAGTTTGACAACTGTTTCATTACCCTGTAGTGAGCTGTAAGAAAGTCATGAAAATTTTTTAGTTCATGTCTTGCAAGCTGTGGTAGTGCTTTGGTTCGCCTTGATGATTATACCGAGGCTGAAGATTTAACCAGTCTGTTGCCCTCCGTGCTTTTCCAGTAATGTAGCTTATGAATCCCTATGCCGTACATTGGATGAAGAGAATATCTGCGCTTTTTCGGGCGAAGAGCGCCGTCTCTCTGCCAGAGTTAACTTGCCTTATTCTAATAGAAGGATCTTCCTACGTTTTCTAACTTAGATAGACTAATGGGTTATATTGAAAAAAAAACTTTAAATTAAGTCTCATAAGACATAGGCTTACAAAGCGTATGCTATGCTAAAGAAAGAACATTTTGCTATACGTATACGTCTGGCAATAAGTAAGAGTATTAACTTTTTATCCAGACTTTCCAAAAAAGCTGTCGAAACCACCCTTTCGTGAGAAATAAATTATTTCCGATATGAACTTTAATCTTCTTTCCACTTATTCTAAAAAAAACTCACTGCAAACCTAATATGTCCACGAAAAAAAAAAAACAATTTACCTGAGAATGAAAAAAGATTTTGAGATTTTACTATATGGGTCTAGGTCGTTCATCCTGAGTTGAAATTATTCCGCTGCCACACAATGCCCCTTTAATTGTTGCACTGTGTATTATTGCATATCGGCACCTGAGTGGAAGATCGACCTATCTCGGCAGCCAGTTCGAAAACGCCCTATCTCAGAAAACTGTTCGCCCTACTTCAGAATTTTATTGAAAAACACCCTAACTAAGAATTTTGGTTGAAGAACGCGCTATCCCAACTGAAAGTATATTGAAAACATTTTGAGATAGGTGTTTTTGAATCGAATACTGAAATAGGACGTTCTTGAACATTTTTCTGATATAGGTTGTTTACGAAGTGGCTGTCGATATACTAAAAAAAAACGTCAATCGATAATCAAATAAAAGTCGATTGCTTATTTAAATTGGCTAAAAGCCTATTGCAACTCATATAATCTGGCTAATCATCGTCGTAGCCTAACTGACTCACAAAGCACATCTGTGCATTAACTTAATTATAAATACATACTTACGTCTGTATAAAATATCTATCTCACCTTTGAGTAAATAAAATTGTCATTAAAATGCTTATCATTAGCAATTTGTGTATTTTATAATTTTATTACAGTTAAAAAGGGCAAAAGCACCACAACATTCGCCTACCCCACCACAAAAGCTATTAATGTCGATTGACTTAAATTCCATTCGCTTCAATTCTTTCAGTATTTTATTACTCCACGTATTATTCTTTTTATTATTTATTTACAAAATTTATTGTTGAAGCACACGTTTTGGGCGCTTGGCCGCGCTGGTGTTAGGTGCAAAATTCTCGCTGTTACATTTTTTATTTTTTTTTGCTTTTCATATTTTACCTCGCTTCCCTTTATCGTTTTTGTTTTGTTTCGTGTGCCTCGCTAATCCTGAATTTACACGCATCACCGCTTAATGCAGCCATAAAATTCACACATAAAATGCCACCACCAACACCGGCACAACAACAACACTGAGTCGGTGAAGCAGCAGTTGTATGACAAAACAACAAAAAATTAATAAATAAACTAAAGCAAAACAGCAAAAAGTGTCTTTATCAACAGCAGCGGCAGCAGCATCAACAGCCCCATGTTTGTATGTACGTGTGGCAATATTATCACTCAGCTGCATCACAGCAAAAAAAAGTGTGGGTGCGCGCAATGCTGCTTTTGGTGCGTTTGCGCAGGCGCAGCTCAGCGCTGGGTTTGCTTCAGACTTAAGTAGTTGCTCGCATGTGGGTGTAATGCGAGTGAGTATGGATTTACTTGTATTTGCTTGTGGCCGGCCGGCCGCCTGGCTGGCTGTTGTTGCAGATTAAGTTGCACTACAGCAAAAAAGATCATAAAAACTGTAAAAAATTAAGAATAAAATAAAACAACAACGACAAAAATTGTGTTGAGACAGCGTGAACAAAAAAAAAAACAAGGCAAAGCAACGCAAAAACGTCTTAATCCAAAGTCATGATTTACAATTTGGTTTTGAGTTTCTTTGTTGGACATTTTTGGACCGATGTCATTATTTTGAGAATACGTATAGCTGGTCAAGCAAATAAACATATTTACATATGTGCACATATAGTAGATACAGCATGCCAATATGAAATAAAAATAAAAAAAAAATGATTAACAGCTCATACTTTTTCAAAATTTCTTCATAAAAAAGATGCACAGTGTTCGTAGTCGCTGATTTATTTACTAAATTTTCTTCTTTTATTAAAGCAATATAAACCCATACCCGGTAGCGCTACTGCTGCTATGAACGACAAGGCTTATAATAAGGTAATAGTAGGCTATATTTTTTATTATCATAAGGCCTTATGTGCGCCCTATTTTGCACAGCAGATATTCCTTATGCATAAGGGTGTCTCTCAGAGAGAGAGAGAGTTAACCTTATATGTATACACGAGGCAACTATTCAAGCAACGTGTTGAGGCAACCTGTTTTTCTTGTTCAATACACACGGGGCAACCGACACGGAAACCAATACAAAATATCAAAATATTAAAATTTTCGGGCGACGGTTGCGGCAACATGAACTTCCATGAGCGACAATGCTACACACGAGGCAACAATCGAAGCAACATGCCCTGGTTGCCTCAACGGTTGCCTCGTGTGTAGTCAGCATTATTTCCATAGTTTTGTGTGTGAAAGAAAGATAATAATTTTAATTTTGGAAAATGGTGAAAACTGTGATAGCATTGCTAGACATCCAGGGTGCGACAATCACGTCAGCTCTAACGAATCTGGACATCGACTTACAGCTAATTTCACTCGAATGGCAACTGTTGGTAGGCTACGTTGTGCTAGCCGACTTAGCAGGAGCATCGCTGAACAGATACGTTTACAGCGGAACCGCAGGGTGGAGTTCTGTCTCCCCTTCTAAATATAGGTTATGGCTATTAATGAATTGCTACAAACCCTGGAAGAGATCATTGCGTATGCTGACGACCTTGCGGTGGTTGTGAGTGAAAATTTTCACTAGCTGTGTGATATTATGCAGGATAAGCTAAGATTAGTTGAAAGATGGATATAAGAAAAAGTCCTGGGAGTCAACCCAGACAAATTGACCTGATAATTTTCACCATGAAGTTAGGCTCCCTGCCCTCAGCAACACGACGCTGAAGCTAGGGGAATCCAAGCGATTCACTCGATCACATGTCACACACATGGTCACAGGTGGACGAACTTCCAAGATAGGGCAAGATAGGTCCACTTTGGCATTGCTGAAAGACTTTAGGCTACCTGCAAGCTCTCTCTGAGAGATCTATCTCATAGGCACGCGTGCCAAAGCTTTCAAAAGCTTCCCTTACAATTGGTATAGGCCTGGCACAAAATAAAAGCTTTCGCTGGCCAACACTGTCTTAAACAAGCAAGCCATAGGGGAGCTAGACTGACCACTTACAATAAGACGAAACTTTTGTTGCCGAAATGCTGGGATCTAGCCACAGCCGTGGGACTGCTGACAGGCCATTCTTGTCATCTGAAGGTAAGCGGAAAGGTTAGGGGTTTCCCATTACGACTTCTGACGAAGCTGCAGATATGAAGAAGAGCCAGAAACCTTGACGCACCTGCTGTGCAGCACTCTGTAGACTCTGACCTCAGACAACTTTTGAGCTTCGCAGTCTCCACACGTTTATTTGAGCAGGGTTCTCTCGGACCGCGTGGTATCACAATTGTATCATATCGAATGACAGCAAACAAAGCTTTGTCTAGCTCAATCCGTTACACTGTGCACTCAACCACTTAGCCATTCGTAGTTTGTCGATATTGAATCTTTTTAGTTCATATGCTGCTTGCGATTTTTACTCCTATTGCTGATATCGCCACTTTGCATTTATTTGTTTATTTTATTTTTCACACTTACCTTCTTCTTCATATCTTCAACTCACACAATTCGTTTGTAAAAATTATTGTAATAAAATGCATTTTTAAATTTTTATTGCTATTGTGACAACTCGCATAAAAAATGTGAACTTTAAGCTGCAAACGGATCAGCAAAAACAAAACAAGAAAAGAGAAATGAAGGGTTGGAAAAAAATTAATGGTTTGTTTTGACCAAAATGAGACATTTAAAGCGTGAAAATATCGCCATCAGTTATGAAATTTATGAACACGCTTGACACTATCAGTAATGCGTACGGTTATGGGATTTGGCCTTAACTTTTTGCTTCTTTCATTGTTTACTCACTCTGCAGCAAAGTAGAAATGAGTTGTTCCCTGCGAGCGCCAATTTTGTTAAGGCAAAATTCATTTGGTAATGGTAAATGATGATTGTTGCTTTGTAGCTGCAAAGATGAAACTTAAATATTCTCCAGACATTGTTGTGGATGAGTCAGTCGGCACTCAACTGGAACTATTCAATGTCGATGTAGGCTTTCTAGCAAAATAAATCAGCAAGCAATTAGATTTTTATAGCTATAGCCCCCTATGCGAGTTGAAGGTGTTGGAAAAGAGCCTTAGTTGAAGTGTTTAATATACATACTTAAGAACAAGAAAAAAGATTTTAGTGTTTTGAAAATAAAAGTTGAATAATAGCCCTAGTGGATACGCCGTAGGTATCATCTTGCCTACATCGTACCTTACAAATAAATAGTTCACGATATGAGTCATTTTCAATGGGGAGAAAAGTGGCAGAGCGAAGAATATAGTAACCTAACAGTATCTTGCTATGCCATACGTTGCTACTGGATTTCATTTTCATTTTCAATTAAGGTGCTTTAGTTGTTTGGACTTTACTTAACAGCAGTTGATCTAGAGAGATTGGAAATCCGGCATATTTCAATAAGGATCAATGCTGGATGGGAAGTTTAATTAGGCATTAGTCTGATTGGAATCTGTGTGGTAGGCTGCAGTCGCCCGCTATAGTCAAGCGGCCATTCAGGCACTCTCTTCTACATCTGTTAGATCTCAACTAGTGGATGAATGTAGGAGAGCTGGCCTATATTTCTGATCAATACGAAATTACCCTAATATGGGTCACGCGGGGCATAGGAACATTTACGGAAACGAAGAAGCCAACGAACTAGCAAGGAGCGGCCCCGCACTAAACATGTCCCATGCGGTGGACATGGACGACTCGCTTAGGGAGATTAAGACAAAAATTACCGAAATGTATCGCTCGAAGGCCAAGGAGAAAGGGAACTGCACACGACCTTACAGGATTAACCTGCAGTTCAGGCTAAACCTACGACCCACTTAAAACCAAAAATCATAGGAATTCGTAAAAAAGATGCCTAAAATTTACTGCAGTGTGCACAGGGCACTGGCCAGTAGGGGTGCATGCCGAAAGGATATAGGCTACATCGCAGCGGGGACGCCCCCGGGCTCAAAAGAGATAGCTGTGCAGCTGCCAAATAGCTGTAGGTTGCACAAGTTGTGTAATTAAAATGGCAAACTTGCTAATTGCTGGTCACCAGGGTGACAATCCACTTAAACCAACCAACCAAGCTGATAGAAGAATGCCTAGCTACTCTTCAAGATGCATGTGATTATTTGCTACTCGGACTTATGTAGGCAACTGGTAACATTAATATCTCGAGAAACGGCGTCTCGGCCCAACCAAGTAAATAAATAGGGGGAGTACCCACTGGACTCCACTAGGCTAGATAAGCATCACGTTGGCTCAGCAAACGGTGGATGAAAACTAATGCAAAATGAGGCCGAAGGCGTTCTAAAATTCCATTTAGCCTAATAAAACCATAAGTCTCAATTCTTGTAGGTATATTGAAAGGAGGATTGATGATTGATATTCACGCGGTGAGGCTAAATATCAACTCGAAGCCCACCTATTCGCAGCTGCTCAACACTTTCTCTTAAGACGCCTGGATTTTATGAGGCAGCGGTCTAAATACCTTGGATCACACTTTTTGATGAGTACTGAGGAGTCACCGTACGAAGTGGTACCGCTGACGCTTTTGTTCCAAATATTCTTGCAGAAATATACTCGGAGGCTTATCATTGCCTGCCGAGGGGCGACCGCTATTAGAAAAAAATCTTTTTGGATATTTTTTATTTTTTGAAGTTGGATGGAACTGGGCTTGCACCCAGGCCCTGCGGAATGGTAGCACGCACTGCTAACCACTACACCACATCGATCTACGGTTAAGTAATATCAATTTAGGGTGGCACATTGTAATTGCTTTTTAAGGATTTTTAGTACTTGCGTACATCTTTTGAATGACAGTGGAATTGCACAGCTTCATTTCATAAGTGGAAATTCAGATTTTACATAGATCAGCGACGACCAGAAAGAGCATTAACTCTGTGCGAGTTAATATAAAGTCTTCAGTAAGCCCTAAGGTTTTTTTCTGCGAGCTGCGAGAATATACATAGAACGAAGAACATCTGATTAAATAAAACAAGAGTTAGAAGACATCTCTTCATCAAGAAGTAAGCCTTCTCAGTTTTAGTGGGATTATCTTTTCAATGAAATCAACATGGAATTCTCTCTGTTTTTATTAGGTTACCTAATTATAAGCTAAAAATATAAAACGAAAAAAGCAAGTCTGCGCTGACCTCCAACTTAATAGCAGTTTAGAGCTCTACCTACTTGGCTACGGTGGTCGCATTACCGGCACGATTCTATTTAATAATATGAATTTAAGGTATCACATAAAATTAAGAAAAAGTACTTTCAATTAATGCAAGAAGACATTTCACAATTTTAAAAAGTGTTTCTTTTTAAATGATGAAAGCAAGCAGACTTTCTTTATGATTTTAAAAGGTATTTTTATAAATTAAATCAATAAGAATTTTCACATAAAATCAGTAAGGAATCTCCGTCGAATTTTCTTCGTTTTTTTCGTCTGTTTTACCGTTTAGCCTAGAAAATTTTCATAGATACAATCTTCTTTCTATGGCTTCCTTCCATATTTGTCTGTGTAGGTACTCTGGTGGTGTTAAGGGAGATGAGTTCAATGGCTCGTAGTTGTAGTTAAAATAAAGTGGACTCTAAAGTTATTAGCAGCTTTCGTAACAGATATCCAAACGAAAGCCATGTCAAAAACCTGCTTTAGATTCGAATTGATTTTGACTATAACTACGGGCCAATGTAATGACGTTGACATATGTGTTCTAGGGTTAAAAAAAAGTCATTCGAACGAATAAAATAAAGAAAAAATGGCCTTCCTCTGTAACTTCAACTTACTTTCCATAAGAGATAACTATTTTTTTACTTTTTGGGCGACCATATACTATACATATAATCCAAGGAAAGCGCCACATTCAGCAATAAAAGCTTCGCCAGTGAATGCTTTAAGCAGCTAAAATTCCACCCGCCTTTTCTTTACGCAATTTGATATTCTCTCATAAGTGCCTGCTAATAATATTCATCGATTTCTAACTAAATTAGAAAATAAGAGTCAACCCTTCCAAAAACGCCTTAATAAATTTACGCTTTTATCAAAGTGTTTAATTAAGCAATTTATAAAAAGGTTCACAATTGAAATAAAATGTAAATGCAAATTAAAGCCGCGTCTCTAAATTGAATATTAACTAATTCCTTTTATAGTTTGCTATAAGTTGAAAAATTTAGCTCAGACGTTCTTGCTTTCGTTTTTTGTTTAGTAATTTGTCAATTTGTTTTTGCTGCCACTCTGCCTGTTCGGCCTTTGCGTTGTCTCTAAAATTAAGTAAATTCGATAATTAGGCCCACACAAGTAGCGCGAGTTCGCAAGTTCACAAGGCTGTCAAGTTCTGCTATTAGAAAATCATCGATAAAATACGATTACATATTTAGTTATAGAAATAAACAACCGCTTTTATTTGGCAAATTATCATTTTTATTTATTGTAGTAATTTGTATTCATTTGTGTTGTGTTGTTCGTCGCTTTCGGTTTCCATTTACTTTGTTCCAAATTTGCATGCATTTTTTTTTTATGTAAAATATTTATTTATTTTTTTTAACTTGAATTTTTAAGATTTATTCATTTAAAATAAATAGAAGAGAAACAAGTTCAATTTTTATTTATGTATGTAAGTATGAATGGAGTTATTCGTATACATAAAGCAAAGCACAGCGTAACAACAAAAAATTAAGTTAAATTTAAATATCTTAAATACAAGTTTGTCATACTATAATTAATTATATTTTAGAGGTTATGAATCAATTTACAAGTTTATACGTATGTACATATGCAAATTTACATATACATATTATTTTTAATATTTTAATATATTTTTATTTTATTTACATATTAGTGTTTTTTTCATATTAGCTACGACTAGAATTTTTTGTATCGCTAAAAAGTAATAATTTATTGTTTTCGAGTAGAGCTTTCGGCTTCAATATTTTATTTATTTATTTTTTTGTTTTTAATAATTTTTTATTCTTTGCGAGCCCTACTCTAGTTTACACTACGTTTGGCTTATAGAGCAGTTTTCATTTATCAAACTTTTTTTGTTTTTTTTTTGTTTCCAATTATTTTCTGAACTTAAATTATTTTATGTAATTTGTAACTGATTTCTTGCAATCGGTCGCTGTGTGGGTGTAGATCAATGAGGGCAACGGAAGGTCAAAATTTAAGGTCGACAGCCTGGATTACAGGTTGACAATAAAACAGATTGTTGATGCCCTCTCTTCAATAAGCGCTCAGCTCCCAAGAAATATATCCGTCTCGGTAAAGTGTAACCTTATGAAAAGACGGACTTAAATTTCATGGAACTTTTCAAGTCAATTAAAACTATGGATCGAAAATAACCATAACCATGATATGAAGCTTTTTATTTTAATTTTAATCCGTTATCTTTTGATTTTCATTTTTTTGATGAAGAAAAGCCGTTAAAATATCATACATTACCGATTAATATGATTAAAAAATTTAAATCCAATTTTAACGAATAAATTATGATTTTCTTTATAAAGACAATAACCGTAAAGATCCTGGTCAAATGTGTGATTTTTTCGATCAAAAATATTGGTTATTTTGAATTTTTTAAAATAAGTTTCAGCCGTTTTGATTATTCCTTTAAAGTGATAAAAAAATAAAATTGAAAATATTGGTTAAGTTATGATTTTTATTGTAAAAGTCATAACCGTTGCGGTCCCTGCTCAAACTTTTCATATACTCGTATTCTCCCCTTTTGATTTTTAAGACATTCTTCTTAGATCGTCTCTAATCGATATTAGATATGCCTTAAGAAAAAGTAAGTCTTTTTTTTTATCGGACAATTTATTAAAGTATTTTCAATTAAAGCCCACCGTGCATAATCATTAGATATAAACTCTACATAAGAGGAAAATATCAAAGATAAGATTAGAATATAGGATTCTTTTGCGAAATGGAATTTTCTTCCAAGCAATATATATTGAATTGACTGTGAAATAGTTGTTTATAAAATTACAAATTTTACTCTACTTCAGTAATATTTCAACACTGGATTAAAATTATGCCCCCACAATAAGATACGGAAGCAATTCACTGGCACAGCAGTATGACAAAAAAAAATGTGTAACACTAAGGAACCCTCAGAAACTCAAGCGTCTCCGTTTTATGTTGCATAGCGATGATGTAGGACTGGCGGCGTATTTAACCGTCATAGAATTGTTTCTCTTCGGTGGCGTTTGCTCTTCGCTTTCAGTTTCCGCCCCAGTGTCACTATAATCCGACAATGGCGAGTCTGTTTCAGAGTCCACAACTGCAGCTTCCCTTCCAACATCTATGTCAGATGATACTTCTTCGATTGACAACTCTTTGATCTTTACTGTACTCTCGCCTTCTTCTTCTTCTTCTTCTTCTTCTTCCCCCTCCTTCTCCTCCTGCCTTTGTTGTGCTTCCCATATACTTCGTTGGATCAGAAGTTTTGCTTGCCGTTGTAGCTTTTCTTTCCATTCACGTTCTTCTTCCTTTGCCAGCCAATATTCAAGCAAAGATACATTGCCACATCTTATTTGTGACATTTCAGCCCAAAGATCCATTTAAAATTTGTGTAGTTCAATTTTCGCAGATCAAAATAAACCAACGTTCTGCGCGCTTTCAAGAATGATTTTGTCTTATCTATGCCAGTTCTATCAGTCTTTTATATGATTTGGATTTGGCTATTTTGTTGATTACGTTTTTTACCTGAACTAAATTTGCGCGAAAAATGTCCGCACCTGGGCTAGTTAGTTGCTACTTGAAGCATACTTATTCAAGGTAATTCAGCATCAGTTGGGCTACCTGTGGAAGGGGTAAGAGCTGTGCTGGTCAACCAGAATTATATATGTATGTATGCTCTCTAATGCAAACCATTTTCTGGAGAGCAGAGTTTCGAGGAATTCCAATGTTTAAGCGCTCATTAACTCATTAATTGCTGGTCGAGTGTTTTATCGAGTTTTATGATGAATTTTTAGATGCCACCTCGAACATAAATGTCCTTTCATTAAAAAAGCTGCGGGCAATGTTATATACTCGCGCGAGAAACATTTCTTATATAATTTTGAAAAAAAAATCCCCCAAATTAAGGTACAAGTACAATTTTCCACGACAGAAATAATTAGAACTTTAGAAACGATTTCATTTGCAGTAGATGTTTCTGGAAGTTAGTTTTACCTTAACCCAAACTTTTAGATATTTACCAAAACAAAAAGTTAAATTAAATAAATATTAAAATATAAACCAAAAAAATATTGACCAAAAGAGAAGAAAACACGAGTATACTTTTTCTTTCGGTGGTTGCAGAACTAACAATTAAATAGATAATCCACCCCCCTCAGCTCAGCGAACTGCAATTACTTGGTAAATAGTGATTTCGATCTTCTGAAGAAATTTAAGTAAGAAATAATCATAGATTACCCCAAAAAATAAAACAAACCCCCTCCGTTCTTCTCCGTCTGTGAAAACGCTCAGTTGAAAGTGACCTTTGTAGTAAGAAAGTGATACTTGCAGGTACCGCTTTAATAATATGCATCTGGGGTCAGCCACGTAAAAACCTTTTGAAAATACCACAAAACGTTACATGAACTAGGCTTTGAAGTCATGCACCTGACTCATCCGGTTGCGTAATGAGAATGGATAGAAATCTTTACCTGCTGGCATTAGCTGTTATCTCAGTTAGTCTATTAAAGCCTCCTCCAAACAAACAAATTTAGATAGGTGTATAGGTGTAAAAATTTGGTAGTTAAATTTACCAGTACTTTGATATGGGTACCAGGTCATGGTTACATACCGGATAACAGCTTAACAGACGAACTTGAAAGAGAAGGCATATTCATTTCTACAGCATATATATACCACTACATATTACATTAAAGTGGCAAATAAAAGATGGGCGGAAGAAATTAACTAGACTCATCTGGCCCAGGTTGATTAAGGAGAAGCCTAGAGCTTCGCTCCTTTTGGAAGGCTTCCGTCCTACGTGGGGTTCTAGTGGTAATAACTTACCACTGCAGAATGGGATTTCCCGTGTACGACTACTACCGAGATGATGGAGGAAATAGCAGACGTGCAGCACATTTTCTGTCAGCTTTAGCTAAACTGAGATAACGAAAGTCTGCGATTTAGAATGCTTCATAAACGTTTGTAATTGGTTCTACTTCTCGGTATATGAACGGAATAAACCACGATCCAAAACTGTATTACAATGCGCCATTAAGCTTACGTGTGTCATCACCCAGGGTCTATTTGATTACAGCCACCGTTACCAACATAATATATGCATATGTATTGTATAATGGCGAATTCGCCCCTGCTCGGCTAGTTGATGTATTCTTGAATATCTAAGATAGGGACGGAACGGTGTAAGAAGACCATATGACCTTAGGACATTTGCTATATCTGCCACATAAAGGAGCGCAAGTTCCGCATAAAAGGAGATTCTTTAAGCTCGCGCTCAGTGGCTGAAGATTTTAAGCTAAAGCTTAAGGATGACGCGACCAAAGACAATTGAAGTCAAGGTCGGGAAGGTACCTTTGGCTTCGCGGTCGAATGGGCTCCACGATCAAACATCTGTTAACCAACTGCGGCTGATCGTCTTCCCTGGGAAATTGATATAAAATAGTCTGCACGCTCTTTTTATTAATTCGGCTTGCATTCTCGACATTTCAGAGATTTAGGCAGATGTCTCTCACGTAGCCATTTAGTCGAAGTCGACATACAAACCTTGATCTCTCAGGACCACTTCTGCTTATCGAACTCCTTCATGACTTAACCAGCAAAGCAACTACCTTTACCGTTCCGGCCAGCAGCGCTGCATCTAGCTAAAGAATGCTTACAAGAAGGCGCATCCCTATCGAATAACAGGAACGATGGGACTCATCTACCACGACGATAGATTTATAGGCCCAACCCCAATCAATAGGGCATATGAAGAGTTTGACACCCACATCACGACCTTTTTTTATCTGGTGATTTCTGCTTAAGATACTACTACATTTGTATACATATATACAATCAATATGGCTAGTGCGAAACTTGCTTGTCTAACATGGCAAAGTCGTGGTACGTGTTGAGTTTTACTCTCCCAATTTGATTGCCAAAAGAAGA
>NW_016159635.1:0-118 GCF_001687245.7 Rhagoletis zephyria
GATTTTGTTCCGTTTTTTTGCCAAATATTTCTTGAACCCTCCTCGTACGCCACTTTTAAACAGGGACCGTAACGGTTATGCTTTTTTCCAAAAAAGTCAAAAATAATAGTTTTTTTTT
>NW_016159635.1:2496-18206 GCF_001687245.7 Rhagoletis zephyria
TAACCATTATTTTCCGAGCAAAAAATAAAACTTAAAACGTAACCATTATTTTCCGAGCAAAAAATAAAACTCAGTTAATAACGATTAAAAAGTGATTTTTATAATAAAACTTATAACCGTTACGGTCCCTGTTTAAAACGAAGAATGTTTAGTCTAAAATGGACACGGCCACGCGAAGTGATCGGTCAATATTAGGTGTAAATGCTCAATTAATTATAAAAACGGAAATCGTAATATATATGTACACTTGCTATGGTTGAACTAAAAAAAAAAACATACTGCACAAAATTTGCAGTTGGAAATTCAAAATATACTTAAAAGATTTCGAAATAAACATTAAACAAATATACAGTGAAAGCTCTCATAGACGGACGCTCTAATAAGCGGACATCTATAAGCGGACACATTCTTGGGAACGAACAATTTTTGGCTTTTTTCCATACAAAATGCTCTCCCATACACGGACATTCCGATAAACGGATGCGGACACTCAAAAAAGTCCAGTTTTGAAAAAACAATCTCCCATAACAAGCCGCGAAGTTCTAACAAGCAGTCAATTTTGTTTTTTTTTCTGTCAGATGCTGCCTCTTGCGGTTGTACATATGTATATGTACCCAAGAACATAGTCCATATTCAAAGATATTTTCTTTTCTAGAAAAATTTTGGCCTTTTCGTTGCCCTCTTCATGCTGCTTGAGTGAAGCGGGAAAGGAGATTTGTCGGTAGGAAAATTTTAAATTATTTTAAATTCATCCTGTTTCTGTCTATTAAAGAATAAATATTATTTTAATCAAGAAACCCGCAATTTAAGTTTTTTAAGTTTGATTTTTAATGTTATTTTTTACGAAATACCCACAAAAAGTAGTAGTAGAGAAGAAAGTAACGAAAGTACATGCCATTATGCACAAAGTATTACGGATGGAATCGTGTACGAAAACGTAGTATCAATAAAATGTGCTGCCCACACACTTCAATTGGCAGTAAAGGACTTTTTAGCTGACCAAAATCTAAACTTAATTAAAAAAAATGGCGAATTAGCTAAGCTGTTGATGTTTCCTTCATTACGGTAGATTTTGTCAATCCAAAAATAAATTTTGTTTCCTCTTTATATAAGTATGAATATTTTTTTACTGTTTTTATTCTTACAGCTCAATAGTACATATAGTACAATTGAAAACCAAGGACTACCGAAACCTCAATTGGACGTTCCAACACGATGTAGCTCGACATTTATAATGCTTAAGGGTGTTATTCAATTGAAGGAGTTCTGTCTAGACAATGAAACCTTAACCAGGCAATTGTAAACTGAGGAATGGGATCAAATAGAAACCATTGTATCTGTTCTTGCTCCAGTGCACATCTTGACCCTACGTTTGCAAAGTAGTCAACAGCTATTAGATGACTTTTATAAAGCATGGTTGCAGATGTTGCTTGAGTGGCAGTCGGAACAGAGTGAAAGCAGTAAAATTCTTGTCGACCGCATTAAGTTAAGGCTTTAATGGAAATTGATACTATGTATTCGGTCTTGTTCCTGGACCCCAGGTTCAGACGTGTTTTGTCAAGAGAAAAAATGGAACGGGCGAAAGAAACATTGAAAAACATTATACTTTAAATCCATAATGTTGAACAGGTACTAACTATTTATTATACGTGGCAACGACGCATATTGCTTCCTGTGTAGCATTGTTGCTCATTGAAATTAATGTTTCATGTTGCCGGTTAATTAAAATATTTTGATATTTTTTAAAGGTTTCCGTATCGGTTACCTCGTGTATATCGTTGTGTAATACTTTGATCGAATTAGTTCGTTATAAACACTGCTCAAAGCTCATTGTAAGGGCGGTGTTTATACCTTTCATGGGAATGGAAGGGTACTATAACTTTCCGATGCTTCTAAGTACAAGAAGAAGAGATAATCCTTCAGAAAAGTATACCTAAATAATATAATAATAATAATATAATATATTGATAATATAATGTAATATAATATAATATAATATAATAATAATATAATATAATAATAATATAATATAATAATATTATAAGATAATAATATAATATAATAATAATATAATATAATAATATATCTTTGCGATATGAATTATATCGCAAAATGCAACCCTTCTGCGTAGTTTTCGGAAGGTAGTGTTAAATTAAGGTTAATTTCCACTTAAATGAGTTTGGAGAAACGCAGCCTTAAATAACTAAAATTAAATAACACAAAAAAGCTAACATACAATAATATATTTAAGTTCATGAAACGTACAAAGACTTCGATATAGCCACACACAGCGTGGTTATTATTTTTTTATTTTGTTTATATACAATAGATGTTTGTCTCCAACACCATCACTAACGACATCGAACACTGAGCCATTCCAATTTTATGAAGGAACGAATCAAAGCAGCTCGTCAAAATTACGAATTGGACTTTCGGATATGGAGCAACCTAATTTTTCGTCCGACGATGAAGAGTAGGGATGTTAATTTTTTCGATTTTTGCGATCCCGGGATTTTCGGGACATCGTTCATACAATCCCGGGATCCCGGGATTTAAATATTCATTATTTTGCAACAACTTAGCATGAAAAAATTGCATCAATATACATAGTTCGAGAAGCTCTCCTGCCATATAATAAATAATAAATAAATGGGTTTGAAATTTACTTTATTATTTAAGTTGAAAAATATTTCATTAGTAAAATAACAAAAGACAGTAATTAAATCTTTAAAAGAATACTACGTTACGTTTGTCAGAAAATGCGAAAAACTATTTCTTAGCACATGGTAATCATATGGGCAGGGCGACTTTACCTTAGGTTTTTTTTTAACAAAATATAACAAAAATTTGCTCCAGATTTTGCTGAAAGGTAAATAAAAGCTTTGCGTACATTTTTAGCGCATAATCTCAAAAATGCCAAATTTTGAAGACGGTGTGCGATATGTATTGTAACGCTGAAAGAAGTTCATAATAACAGTGGCAGAAATAAAATAAACGCCTTATTTCAACCAGTTTAGTCTATATATTTTTTTCTTTATTTAGTATTCAAATTTTTTTATAAAAGTCTTCCTCATTTTATATATAGTTAACTGCATTTAAATGCGCATTTAAAAATTTGTACAAAAATTATAAAAGTGCAAAAAAAAATTTCCAAAATTTCAAACTTTTTACTCGGCATTTTTAGAAAAATTTGAGGAACGCAGTTTTATAGCCCATTAAAAAGTTGTGGAACATACTTTGTTGGCAGAAAAGGTGTGACACCTCCAGCAAAAAGAAAAATATAAAAAATCAACGTTAATTTTACTCACTTGCAACTTGCACTTTACCCTCCTGTAATTTAATGGGTTATGCTTATAAAATTGCGTACCTAAAATTATTCTAAAAATTCTGAGTTTGAAAAAAAAAATTTCAAAACACACCAAGCAATCAATGTACTCACGACACTATGGGCCAAATATAATACAATTTCAAAGATATGATACATTCTAAAAAATTATTTCAAAAATTCAGTGCAATGTAGAATAAAAATGGGTACCAAATGAAAGATAAAATTCTGTAGGATTTAAACAAATTAAAATTTTTTGGGTTCACCAAGGACGAACAGGTATTGAAATGTCCTTTTAATCAATTTTATTTTATTACGCTAATAATATTAGAAGGGCTATATTCGAGGACGTTGTCCAGTTTATATTAGTCCTTAACATAATTTTATCAAAATAAATATTGCGAAATTTAAAAAATATTCAAGGATATAATTTTTAAGGACATTTTCAATACCTTATGCACCAAAAAATTTAATCTGTTCTTTCTCTACAGAATTTCCTCTTTAATTTGATACCCATACTGTTTTCCTAAGTACATTGCACTAAATTTTTTAAACAATTTTTTGCATTACTCATATTCTTCAATTTTCAAAGTCCTTTTAAAAAATCCTGACGTCAGCGAGAAAAGCTAGGAACGCAATTTTACTGCATATATTAGGCCGATTTTTTTGTGTGTAAAATTGCATGTCGCACGGTGTTATGTGTATGTATAATTAGCTAGAAATATATATAAAAAAATATTAAATATTAAATAAACAAAGAAATACAGCGAAAACTGGTCAACATAACGCATTATTTTATTGCCACCATTTCAAATTGCAAATCCCGATAATCCCGGGATTTCTTGCAAATAATCCCGGGATTTTCGGGACTTAAAAAAGGCCAGGATCCCGGGATCCCGGGATTACCATCGCTAAACTGACCTTATGGATTACTGGGAGAGTAAAAAATTTATATATCCCCGACTAAGAGATCAGGCATGTCTTATACATCAAGTGCCATCGACACAAGTCAGTGTAGAACGCGCGTTCTCAGCACTTAAGCTTATCCTTAGCGATTTACGATACAATTTGTCGGAGCAGAACTTGGCAGCTATATTAATTGTTAAATTGAATTCCGAATCATTACCTGTAAAAAGGTGAATAACTTAAAGCTTAAAATAAATAAACTCAAAATATTTACAGAAGATGGAAAACTGCAATTGAAAGGATGTGCATTTTTTATTAGAACATATTGTATTGTGAATATGTAAACTGCTACATATTTTGACCGAAAAAATAAATGTCAGATTTTAACTTTTATAATTGACCGCAAAAATAAAAATCAAATTTTAACTATTATATTTGATAGAAAAAATAAAAGTCAATGTTTAACTTTTATTTTTGACCGAAAATATAAGTCAAATTTTAACTTTTATAGGTTTGTTCCACAAGCTACTTGTAGAAAAACTCGAACAAAGTTCAAACTGTCAGCGTATATCAAACAAACTCTAAAACTTACTTGTGGAACGCGTATGTGTAACTGAGTGACTTCGAGTAGCTTGTGGAACAAACCTTATATATGACCGAAAAAATTAAAATCAAGTGTTAACTTTTACTTTTGACCGAAAAAACGTCAGTCAAAAAATAACGGTTAATTACTGGCTTAAGGATTAACATTCCTTGGCTAACAAGCATCACATTGCTATATACAAATGTTAAAAAGACCAATTCTTTCCGACTGCCTTTTTGAATTGAAATTTTGAAAATAACTATTATTTTCGATCCCTGCTTTTAAATATAGTTCTTAATAAGCAAAAAGGTACCACCTTTCCTTTCCAAAAAAATTATGGAATCGGTTAACTTGGTTTAAAGTATTGCGGCAACATACATAAAAAAAATATTGCGATGAATTGATAACCTCCTCCTTTGTTTGAAGTCGGTTAAAAATGAGTTAAATCGAAAAATATGTATGCATATGTATTAAGGCGGGTCAATTTGTATGGGAGATTTTTCGACTATAGGCGTATAGCAGAGGAAATCTAAATTGGAGTTTGCCAAATTGCGAAAATAGGTTTCTTAGCATTTTGATGTAGTGTCGTAAAGAAGTGCTTGAATTTTGTAAACAAATTTTGTATAAAAACATGCTTTAAGGGGTTCTTGGTATGAGGAATCTATTTCTGGACATGTCTTTTTCCTAAAACATACGCCAGAGATCGCAATAGTGAAAATTTTCACATTTTCTTATGTCCTAAAATAAATCGTATACTTTTTTTTCATACAACTAAAATTCAATATTGAATCCATATGGGCGATACCGCCGTCACGGGTGGGAAATTTTTACAGAAAAAATGTTCTTTCTTGTTTAAAGTTAAGTACAAAGTACTCAACAATTCTACATTTTGATAAAGCTACACCTAATTGACTATTATACGAGTTATTACAAAATACGAAAAAAATTCCAGCTTACTTTTATATGGAAAAAATCTGAGTTATTTCTTCTGTCGCAGGTGGGACAAAAAAAGAACCTGCTTTTTGGAGCAGATATATTTTACGGAAACTGCGAATTTATTTCACTTTTCTGTGTGAACCTGATGTCTTATAATAAAACAAAGAACCACGAATACAAACAAAGCCAAAACTACAACAAAATTGATGGCTTTATTATAAAAAAAAAAATCCAAAATTCCTCTGTCACGGGTTGGACAACGTTTGTCACGGGTGGGACACGCACGAATTTTTATATAAAAATGGGCTTTTAGTGTGGTCCATATTAAAGATTAGTTATTAAGAAATATAAGAAATCAAGTAGGGGTTCAATTCACTCAAGTTTTATATTACGATAGTGCCTTCCAAGCATTAGCGCACACAAGGGGTGGGTTTTGGGGTTCAAACCCCCCTTAAGCTAATAACCTTAAATGCAAACTGTATGTTAAAGCTTAGAACCCAGCTCTCAAGAAAAGTCACAAGAAGTATTTTTATTTATTTTTTGCTTGAAAAATAAATCTCCTTTTGCTGTAAATTTTCTTGAAGAAACAAATATGCGAGCATTTTTTTCTTGAGAGCTGCAAACAGATTTAAGAAATTTTGACAAAGGATTTAAGAAGTTTCTTGTGCGTCATTTGATATGAAGTTTTCGCTTTTCTTGAGAGCTATTAAAAGTTTAACAATCACCATCTCCATCGAAAACCAGCAGCGGGATTCCAGCATTTGCTATAGCTGATTTTGATCGCCAAAAATCTCCAAAAGCAACATTTAGTTACATACCCCTCATGCTTCCAGATTTTGTTGATTACACATTACAGTTATTACTTTTCGATTCAGTATACTTTTAGGTCCACTGCTTTTCATTTAGAGAATTTTGGTGACGAAAATCTAGCGTAGTGACCAGAAATCGAGGAAAATGATCATTAAATTTCTTTTTAAAATTTTTTTTATTACTTTTGAAAGTTGAGCGCATCTTATTTTTATAGAAAATTTTATTAAACAAGTAATTTTTAAGCAAAAAAAAATTAGGAATACCGTTAATTTTTTCATTATCCAATGATCAGATCTAAACGAAATTACGGGACGACCGTTGAGGTACCATCTTTCCGATAAAAAAAAAAAACAGAAATTGAAATCGGTTCACGTGGTCCAAAGTTACGCGGTAGCATACATAAGTCGGTTTAAAATGTTTGAGTTCTTTGTTAATTTTAAGTAAAGTAAAGTACAATTTATGAAACTTTATAAGGTTTATTTATTTATTACATACTGTACATAAAACTTGCATAAATGTATTTTAAAGAGCCTATTATCTGAAGCGAATTTTCAGAAGTATAAACCCCTCCCAAAATATATTCCTTGTGCGCCCCTGCTTCCAAGGCATTCCAAGCTATTTATTATGATTTTGATATAAACTGAGTATAATGTAGAAATACCTCTAAGATATGGCAAACTGCGAGGAATGTAAAAAAAAAAATAAAATTTGTAAAAGTTATACAACATCCAAAATATAGGTGTCTCGGCGAAACCCATTGTTTATCACATCATAGCTCGATAAATATTGGTTGTATCAAAAAAATCAATTAGTACTTTTTTATTGACAAAGAGTCAGAGATTTATAAAAAAAAAATATTTTTTTTAAGTCCACTTTTCCATACGTTGGTTAATGAACAATTTAGAAAGTTGCTAAAAATATATGTAAAAGAGTGTTTATCAAAGATTTAACTGACAAATTTGTAAAGGGTGTCTCTATACAGGGCGTGAGATATTAATTGTTTCGTAAAGCAGTGACTGATGAACAAAATTTAAAAAAATAAAATGTGCAATTAAAATTTGATCAAAATACGTCTAAATAAAAAAAAACTCGGCGTGCTAGAAAAATCCATAGATATATTTTAATTTAACATGACATTCAAAATTACAAATTTAATAATTTGTACTAAAAAGATGGAGCTTTATTTATACCAAAATGGTTAAGTTATCTCCCGTTCAGGAGATGAAGTAAGAGGATTACTGCAAAATAAAATATAGGGAGACAAATATTACCTGGACCTATACCAAAGTACGTAACTATCTGGGTTATCTGAAAGAAAAGGTTTTTAAGTGCCCCACTTGACGTATTTTAATCGAATTTTAATTAAAAATTTTAATTTTTCATCAGTCTCTGCTTTACGAAACAATTAATATCTCAGGCCCTACATCGAGACACCCTTTAAAAATTTGTCAGTTAAATCTTTAATATACACTCTATCACATATATTTTTGCAGATTTTTAAAAAACTGCAAACATGTTTTTTTTAGCAACTATCTAAATTTTTCATTAACAAACGTATGGAAAATTGGACTTAAAAAAATTTAAAAAAAATTTATAAATCTCTGACTCTTTGTCAATAAAAAAGTACCAATTGATTTTTTTGATACAACCAATATTTATCGAGTGTGATAAACAATGGCTTACGGCGAGACACCTCATATTTTAGTTGTTGTATAACTTTTGAAAAAAAATTTTGTTTTTTTGAGTATACAAACACTTTAGGACCTCCTCTGCAACATATCCAAAAATCGAGCAAAAGTAGTTTTTGACCAATTAAAATAGTGTGGAATGCCTCATATAAGAAAATGCCTAGCACCGTCAGCCAAAAAAAAAAAATTTTAAATCAACGCGATTTCCTGGCGTCTTGAAGTTTTCACTTATAAACTTACTTAACTTTAATGGGCTATAAAACTGCATACCTAGAATTTTTCTAAAAACTCTGAACAAAAAGTTTAAAATTTTTGGGTGTAATTGTTTAAGTTGGTTGAATTTTTATAATTTTTGTACGAAGTCTGGTTATGCAATGTGCTAGACTTTTATAAAAAAAAACTATAAACATGAAATAAACAAAAGAAAAAACCAAAACTGGTCAAAAAGTCACTTAACTTAATCAGCTGACCACAAGGGTATATATGTACATTAGACTGCATCACTCCCCATACAAAAAAAAATCGGTACTATTTTTCCATTGGAATTATAAAATCTATTATATTTTAAGACGTCCACCAAAATATTTCGGAAAAATATTAAGATTTATGTGAGCTGGACCGATTTGAAAATCCTCCAAAAATGGAGTTTTTTATGAATAAAAATAGTTTTTTAAAGATTTTTTTTGAAAAAATCCCCTCAAATGACAAAACGGTTTAAGCTTAAAATAGTTGAATAAAAATATTTAAAAAAAAATTAAAAAAAATTTTGAACGGAATCGTAATGTTGAGATTTTTGATGCTGTTTTTTAACTTTTTTCAAAGATTGGTATAGGAAAAACTTGAATAACTGAACCTAAACTCTTCCGATTTAGACTTAAGAGGTGTCATTGGAAAGGTATTTTCTCACCCTTTTTATTTCTTTGCTAATAAACTCATTCAAAGGATGGAAGAGAAAGGTAGGATGAACGAACGTCATTCAAAGTTGAATTAAGATGTGTTGGTATTCGAAAAAACGAGATGGGACGCGAATTACGTTTTTTTGGCCAGAAATAAAAGCAGTGTGAAAATAGCTTTCTGAGATCCCATAAGTCTAAACCAGAACATTTTTGGCCCAGTTATTCAAGTTTTTCGTAAACCAATCTTTGAAAAAAGTAAAAAAAAACAGCATCAAAAATCTCATTCTTACGATTCCGTTGAAAAGATTTTTAAATATTTTTATGCCAATTTTTTAAGCTTAATCTAATTTGTCATCTGAGGGGCCTTTTTTTCAAAAGTTCTTTAAGAAACTATAGTTATTCATATAAAACTTCATTTTTGGAGGTATTTTCAAATCGGTCCAGCTCGCTTAAATCTTAATATTTTTCCGAAATATTTTGGTGGACGTCTGAAAATATAATAAATTTTGTAATCCCGGCGGAAAAACCTCAACTTTTTTTGGTGATGCAGTTTAATGTACATGTATAAGAATGAGTTTATTTGCAAAGAAATAAAAAGGGGGAGAAAATACCTCTCTAATGTTACCTCATAAATATAAATCAGAACAGCTTTGGTCCAGTTGTTCAAGTTTTTCTTATATCAATCTTTGAAAAAAGTCAAAAAAGCATCATAAATCTCATTACGATTCCGTTGAAATTTTTATTTTTTATATTTTTATGCACTTTTTAAACTTAAACTGTTTTGCTGTTTTGCCATCTGAGGAGATTTTTTTTCAAAAAATTCATTAAGACACTATTTTATTCATAAAAAACTTTTTTTTTAGGTATTTTCAAATCGGTCCAGCTCACGTAAATCTAAATATTTCTCCGAAATATTTTGGTGCAAGACTTAAAATATAATAGATCTTATAATTTCAATGGAAACACAAGTACACAGTTTTTTTTTTTATTTTAAGACGTAAGAAAATTGGAGAATTTTCACTGTTGCGCCCTCTAGCGGGAGTTTTAAGAAAAGATAAGTCCACAACTAAAAAGTTAAAAAAATATTTTTAGAAATACAGATTTCGTTTAAGAGGAATAGGAATAACTAACTTGATTTAATTAAATTTTTAAAACCGACCTAAAATGGGATTAAAGTAATAGACAATAAAACTAATTTTACCGAAAAACAAAACTTGGGGTGCTTGATATCGGTATTGCCTCTACATATTACGGTGATGTAATATTATGGCAGATTTTATTACAAGAACTCATCACAGGGACAATTCATCACAGCATTATTCATTACATGACCATTTAGTTATAAGGACAATTCATCACAGCATTATTCATTACATTACCATTTCATTACAGGGACAATTCATCACACCATTATTCATTACATGACCATTTCATTGCAGAATTAATAATTATACGGGCATTTCATCAAAGTGTTTTATTGGTTTTTGCATGTATGTATTCGACTTACGTGCATATTTGGCAAAACGCATTCATATCTACATGTTTTTTATACAACTTCTACCACCTTGTAAGAATTCGCACTGATACAATGCGAGGCGAATTCAAGACAATATATGAATTCGCCTTGCGTGTAATTTTGCAGATCGCCAAATGACCAAAATTTACGATCACGGTGTATTTCACAGTTTTACCAGTTTTTACAAGGAAAGCATTCACGTACTTTTTAGTTTTTCTCCCTTTCTCTGGGAGCACTTTTGCTTTTTGACAGTTTTACAAGTTTTATCCAGAAATTTTCAGCAACGAAACTATTGTGTTCCTCGACCAAATTTGTCTCTTTAAGTTGTTTACATTTGCGAAGAGAACAACAATGTTCCACGCAGTAAGATACCGAGTGTTTTCCTGTTTTATTAGTGAGTAGGCCGCACTGAAAAAATTTGTCAACAGTTATTTGCGCGCTCTTGTTTTGATAGAGAAATTATCTGGTTTACCTAATCTGAACTAGGCAATATGCCTACACTATTTGCGTTTCAAATGGCCTACTAGCCTAATGCTTGAATCACAATGCCGGCGAACTCACCACAGCGAAATTCGCGCTTTCAAAATTAGAACGCGCGTAACCATGTCAATTTGAACACAGCCAAAGCGAAATGCGAAGTTCGCTCGGCGGCGTTTTGTGGGAATAGATTCCCTGCAGGGAAACCGCGGACTAGTGAATCCAACTTCTAGTTCCGTACTAGGCCTTTATCGCCAAAAAGGAACTAGTCCGATAGGAACTAGATCCCCATCAGTCAAAGTCGGCGAAAAGTGGTACTTTTAAAAAACTAATTTTTTCAGTTTTTCACTAGAAATCTATATCTAAAGTGACGAATTTAGAACTGGTTCGGAACTATAGAAAAAGAGATGCAGAACGAACTAGATCTTATTTGTCGAATTTAGAACTAGTTCGGAACTATCGAAAAAGTGATGCAGCGAAGGCTTGTTTACTTTACATAGATATGTGTTCAGCGGCTTTTTCGTTCAAATACGATTCTATTCTGCATTTCGCAGATGCTTTTTCATGGTAATACAAAACCAAAATTTGTGTTAACATTTCAACATCTTGGGACCGTCTGGAATCTAACAGCGAGCACCTCTGCAAACTCAGCTACAGCTAAAGGTATGTAAACGTACATTTCTTACAATCATTCAAACAAATTTAATTTAAAATTGAAAACACATTTCTTTCAAAATAACTTAAAATCGCACACACGGAAGAACCAAAAAGATTGAAAAATCATGATACTTTTTTCTCTCGTCTGTCNTTTTTCTTTCGTCTGTCGATTTTAGAACTGGTTCGGAACTATAGATTATAGGAGTAGTTCGGGACTATCGAAAAAGGGATGCAGCGGGGGCAATTGACACTTCCTAGGACACCGCCATGTTAAATTCGCCAGTTGCTTGCATGCAAAAGAGATTTATCGCGAACCAGTACTGGGTCTAAATGTACTAGAACCGCACCAGTTCAGAACTAGAGATTTTCCCCACAGGGTTTATTTCTATTGCCCCGCTGGACGACGACGGCTGCACATGCCAAAGGTGCCCGTATTTCTTTGTTGCTTTCAAAATTTTAGAAGAACACAACATATAACACGAATTATTTTTGTTGGTTGCACAATGCAGATATCGATTGGTTAAATCTGACTTAATATAAAATAATTTATAATAATTTATCTTTCTTTTATATTTATATTTGTTATGATTTCTTTATTTTTAAATCTGGTTTCGCTTTTTCTACATATGGTCATTAGCGTGGGCCGAAAGTCCGCTATTTTAGAATTTCGATTGGTAATAGCAAAAATATGGTTCAATATGTAGGACTAATACTTTCGAAGATACTTGCAATTTTATTTAAAAAAATGTATTAATTTTTATTTTTTGAGCACACTGATCTTTAATTGACTTGGGCGAGCCAAGATATTGACCAAAAATTGTCATCTTTCACAAAGATTGTTTGTAGAGCATAATGAATCATATTTTTGCTATTACCAATCAAAGTTCTAAAAAAGCGGATTTTCGGCCCACGCCAATGGTCACCCAAATTATAAAAGGGAAAAAATGGTATCAGCTGTTTTCGCAACAGTTCTAATTCTGTTTAAGTAGGCGAAATAGCACAGCGAACGGTCAACGCAAGGCGAATTCATATAAGGTAGTGTTACCGGAGCTGCTGATTTCAAGGCGAATTTGTTCTGTTTGTCAAAATGATGTGTTTGCTGTAATTTTGTTTGTATGTTCTACTTTGTGTGTGTAGTTTTTGTTTTTGGGACCATGCATCGCCAAATTCGGCGAAGTTTGCCATTCGCCAGTATTGTGATTAAGCATAATGTAATGCAATTGCAGTGTGCAACAACAACACAAAGAGTCAACCAAATAAACAAATATAAGCACAAAGGGAATTGACAAAAACTTAGCAACCGGCGGGGTTACTGGTGGGGAAACAGAAATTCTATACACGAATACGAAAAAAAGTTACTTATGAAATAAGGCACAATAATGGTATGAGGAAAGGGGCACAGGTATCAACAGCAACTGTAGTTAAAAAAATACTGAGCGAAACGATATTAACCAATCACTAACACCAAACACCCAATACCCATTTTATTTCATAAAAAATCACTGTCGAAGAGTTCGTTATAGGGGAGTCCCACTGTATTTTTCTAATTAGAAAGAAGGACACAACAAATCAATTAGGATTTACAAACGTACATATGTACGTGTGTGTAACTTGTTGTTTTCGCTTTTCATGATCTCTTTATCATCCCGCTAAAGCTGTGCTTTTACTCTTTGAGTGCACATTGCTGCGGTTACTATGCAAATTTTAATATGTTCCCATACGGTCAGCATCAGTTATCGCACAATATTAGTGGCGTACGGTTGTCGAAATGCCATTCAATTTTGTATTCAGCCAGAGGGGCAAGAAAATGCTCCTACATGATGGCTATGTGTTTAACATGTTGCGGGAAAATTCAGATACTAAAGAGATTCTGTGGAGATGCACTGAATATTCTACACATCACCATTGTAATACTCTGGCTCGTACCACATCACGTCTCAAAACTGGTAAATGATTTTGCTTTTGTTTTATAAATGGTTTATTAGGCGTGTTTTTTTTACACCCATATATGTACATCTACGCTTAATGTGTAAAAAACGGCATCGACAATTTCCATTTAAAAACAAGTAATTTTGATTTTATCGACAACTATTCATAACACTATGCGACAGTCAAAATCGGGATGGAATGAAACCAACGGGAAATGTTATATCGGTCAAAAACAAGTTATACGTGTCCCGGCGTTTCGCTGGGTCACGTCTAGGAATCGAGATATATATATAACTATCATATAGGGGAAATTGTCACCTTTGGTGGTCTTTTTTTGACATAATTACAATTCCTTTAATCTGTTCATATAACGTTTTTCTATATAATCAACAGTTTTGCCGGTAAAAATAAATGTAGAAGAAAAAAAATATTTTTTGCCTAAAATATTAAATTTTTTTAAAACTGTTGATTATATAGAAAAACGTTATATGAACAGATTAAGGAATTGTAATTTTTAATTTTTTTAAATTTGTTTGAGCAAAATCGGACTAGTGGTTCTCGAGTTATGTCAAAAAAAGACCACCAAAGGTGACAATTTCCCCTATATGATAGTTATATATATATCTCGATTCCTAGACGTGACCCAGCGAAACGCCGGGACACGTATAACTTCTTTTTTACCGACGTAACTTTCCCCGGTAGTTTGAACCCTTCCCGATCACTGACCCCTACCATTTGTCTCACAGTGTAATAGACGGAGAGCTCATGACATAGAAGCCCATCATACTTCAGATCGATTGCAACTTTTTGTGAGCTTAGCTTGTTAATATGTATGTAAATCGAGATACGGAGGGCTGGCTGCTGAACAGCGGTCTTGATTATGCGTTTATAGCTATCAAAGATGCAAAAAAAAAACCGACTACTCAACATACTTCAGATGACTTGAAATTTTGATAGAATTTTATTTACAGTATATAAAAAATGAATTCGAGGTTGCCTGTCCATCTTACGGTCTTAAAGTACTGCCAAGACCATGTTGAAAGTGCATTGTAGCAAATATAAGTCAACATACTTCAGATGGGCTGTCCTTTTAACAGCACATTAGTAATATTATAAATAGATAAAATTTCTACAGCCAGCCCATTCTGATGGTCTTAAAGTAATGTCAGCCCACGTTGCATTGTTACAAGTATAAGTGATAGAAAACACTCTGCAATTACCTCCCTAGTTTGAAAGCTTACTTTGAGAGGATTTTAGGGTCATAAAAAGTTTCCTGGTTGGTGAGTGCTAAAATCATATAAAAAAAATTAAATTTTTATTTTAAACTTAGGCTGGTAGGCAAGTAATCGGTGTGGAGTTTTGTTATTGTATTTAAGTGTATTATCACCAAACTCGCATATAAAACTCAGCGGCAAAAGACATGTACATGATTATTGGGCTGTTAGTCTGTATGACTAAATTACTCGATTGCCATGACATATGATTTATCTATCAACAAACTGGGAAGGTAATAGCAATGTGTTTTCTGTCACTTATAAAGGGTGAACACACCAAAACTGCGACACTTTGGGAAGCTTATAACTTACCCAAAACGAATTCTATATTTTGAAATTCAAATACCATAAGCTGACCATGACGTTAGTTTGACGTAGAAGAAATTTCATTTGAATTTGATTACTAGTTGAGTTAAAAATGGCAACCGACTTAGAAACGAGACAAACCATTTTGCACGAGTTTATAAATGATCCGGCCTTAAGTACACGTAAAATTGCTAAAAAATTAAAGATAACTCTATTCGACAGTTTGCAGGGTTTTAATCGGTACAAATAAGGCCTGGCAGTTACGAGAAAATCAGGGAGCG
The DNA here is from genome assembly GCF_001687245.7 of Rhagoletis zephyria. Lineage (NCBI taxonomy): Eukaryota > Metazoa > Arthropoda > Insecta > Diptera > Tephritidae > Rhagoletis > Rhagoletis zephyria. The sequence continues at coordinate 18,081 of NW_016159635.1, forward strand.
GGGGTTAGCATGGTCAAAGTGATAAAAACAGTGCTCGGAAGTCCTCAGTGCGTTTTCGCGAGATCCGAAGATTTTGTCGCGTTATGTTGCAAAATCCGTACGGAGATCGCAGTTTTTCGTACAAAA
>NW_016159635.1:21712-41535 GCF_001687245.7 Rhagoletis zephyria
GGACTGCGAAACCTACTGCTATAAAAATTCAAAATATATTGCAGGTCAAGATTTTTATACTGCTGCAAGTCGTCAAGATGCCCCTGAAAGTTGTAAGCTGAAAATGAAGTCCAAATTTCCAAAAACCACATGGTTTGGCAAGCTATTTGTTCCTGCGGCCGTAAGAGCAGCCCTTTTTTCCCATCCGGGACAATGAATGATCAAGTTTATCGGGATGAGTGCCTCAAAAGGCGTCTTCTGTCATTTATCACCAGATAAGGAGTAGGCCATCGTTCTAGGCGGACATGGCAACCTGCCACTATGCCAAGGACACATTGCCGTGGTATAATGCAAATAACATCAATTTTGTACCTCACGACTACAATCCACCCAATAACCCAGAGCCACGTCCTATTGGGGAATATTGGTCAATTATCAAAGGAATCTTGAAGAAAACAGGTGAAAGAGTGAAAATTATTGAAAAGTGCAAAACAAAGTAGTGGTGCGCATCGCGTAATGTCGACGATGCAGTCGTGCAGAACATGATGGCGCGTGTACGATGAAAATACCGATCAGTTGCATATGGAGCAAATAATAACTAATATTTTAACATTTTAATAACATCTAAACTTCCAAGTTATATAATACAAAAAAAAATAATAATTTCAAAGCCTTCTAGTTTGTTTCTGGTAGTAATTTCTAAGTGTCGCAGTTTTGGTGTGTGAGCTTCTCCTCCGACTTGTGGCGTGCGCCTTGATGTTGTCACACAAAGCGGAGGGACCTACAGTTTTACGCCGACTCCGAACGGTGATTGTATTTTCATGAGAAGCTGTTTTTCATGGCAGAAAAACACTCGGAGGTTTGCCATTGCCTGCCGAGGGACGATCGCTGTTAAGAAAAACCTTTTTCCTATATTTTTTTGCGATGTTGCTTTGACCAGGGTTGTAACCCAGGTGCTGCGGAGTGGAAGCACGCACTGCTTACCACTACACCACAGCGGCCGACTATATATATATATATATATATATATATTAGGGTGATCCAAAAAAACTAACCTGGCGAATTTATGGCCTTAAAATATGTAAAATAATTTGTTTTCATTAAAAATGTGTTAACTTTTGACCCGTTAAAAAAAAGTAATAAAAAAGATATAAACGTTTTTTCTATGCATATTCTTATAGGGCATTAAATTCTCTAAAAAAAATTGCCCTGAAATTTGTTCTCTTAGGGACGATTAAAAGTATTAAATATGTTAATGATATTGCTGAACGAGGTATAGCATTGGTACAAAATTATAATCGAACTTTGACGAAAAACGGAGAACGAAAGCTATTTCTTTTGCAAGTAATTCAATCACCATTAAATGATTTAACAAGTAATTTTTAAGCAAAAAACAAAACCGACTTCAATTCTCATATACAAATTTAAGGACTACCGTCAATTTTTCATGATCCAATGATCGGATCTAAACCAAATCAGTATGGGACCACCTTAATCGGTAACATACAAAAAAAAAATATTCCGACGAATTGATAACCTTCTCCTTTTTTTGAAGTCGGTTAAAAATAAATAGTCAAAACTGGTTAATATGTGGCGGTCTTATAGTTATGCAACGCAGTGTATTATTAACTTGTTTGACTTGTGTTTAGAGAAACTTTGAACTTTATTCGTTATTTATGTGTCAAAATAAATATAAAAAAAATTTTGTGTTTTCAATGTGGAGAATTCGTCCTCCTGGAATGTTAAAAAATTCTGGCCACCGTTTTAGCCGATTTGGTTATAGGCCTTACTTTCTTAAAACTCAAATATATAAGTTTCNAATCGGTACCATACAACAAAAAAAATATTCCGACGAATTGATAACCTTCTCCTTTTTTTGAAGTCNACTACCGTCAATTTTTCATGATCCAATGATCGGATCTAAACCAAATCAGTATGGGACCACCTTAATCGGTAACATACAAAAAAAAAATATTCCGACGAATTGATAACCTTCTCCTTTTTTTGAAGTCGGTTAAAAATAAATAGTCAAAACTGGTTAATATGTGGCGGTCTTATAGTTATGCAACGCAGTGTATTATTAACTTGTTTGACTTGTGTTTAGAGAAACTTTGAACTTTATTCGTTATTTATGTGTCAAAATAAATATAAAAAAAATTTTGTGTTTTCAATGTGGAGAATTCGTCCTCCTGGAATGTTAAAAAATTCTGGCCACCGTTTTAGCCGATTTGGTTATAGGCCTTACTTTCTTAAAACTCAAATATATAAGTTTCCATTTTTACAAATTTTGCGACCCAAAAACTATTAGAAATGGTTAGCCTTATCTCCTAGAAAATTTTCATGTCAGACGGTGCTATATAAAATTGAAAGATATTTTTTTTGAATCCGAAAAGTCTTAAAATACTGGGCCGATTTCAATGATTTTTATTTTAAGCGAATACACATACAGTGACCCAAACACATGTATAAACTGGAACGCCACATNTTAATCGGTAACATACAAAAAAAAAATATTCCGACGAATTGATAACCTTCTCCTTTTTTTGAAGTCGGTTAAAAATAAATAGTCAAAACTGGTTAATATGTGGCGGTCTTATAGTTATGCAACGCAGTGTATTATTAACTTGTTTGACTTGTGTTTAGAGAAACTTTGAACTTTATTCGTTATTTATGTGTCAAAATAGATATAAAAAAAATTTTGTGTTTTCAATGTGGAGAATTCGTCCTCCTGGAATGTTAAAAAATTCTGGTCACCGTTTTAGCCGATTTGGTTATAGGCCTTACTTTCTTAAAACTCAAATATATAAGTTTCCATTTTTACAAATTTTGCGACCCAAAAACTATTAGAAATGGTTAGCCTTATCTCCTAGAAAATTTTCATGTCAGACGGTGCTATATAAAATTGAAAGATATTTTTTTTTAATCCGAAAAGTCTTAAAATACTGGGCCGATTTCAATGATTTTTATTTTAAGCGAATACACATACAGTGACCCAAACACATGTATAAACTGGAACGCCACATTTTAGCAAGTTTTGGCTATCTTTTTTAGTTTATTTAATGATAAATTTTTTTTATGAAATTGTAGCTGATTACTTTAAAAACAACATTTAAATCCAAATTTAATACTGTATAAAAATTATGAAGATTATGTAAATTTTCAACGAAAAAAAATTGGTAAAATCGTCATTCAATAAAAAATGCCAAACAGCAACGGTAAGTCCTAGCTACTTCAAATTCGCAGCATATATTAAAATTTAATGGACTATAAAACTGCATACTGTAAACTTGACTTTTAACTAATAAACGCGAGTTTAGGTTGCAGGCACGTCCGTGCGCTTCTCCAGTATATCTATTTCTATTCGTTCTTGTTTTTCGTACATTCTCTACTTGTTTATAGTGTTGCCATCCTTGTTTTTTTTTTACTACAACGTGTTCTACTTTGCCGGTAGGCGGCAGCCCTGACATAATTTTAGAGGCGATCATCTGATTGGCTGATCTGTGCACTCGTTGCTAGTGCAGGGCGCTGCCATACTTGTTTTATGTTAGTTACGTATTTTCGTATATTACAGCTTCGGCCAACCTGACAGTTATAATCGCCTCGATTATATTTGGGCAATAAACTATTATGCTACTACAGATGCGCTTATTCTATACAAATATTTGGCCTAATTAACTTAATCGTCGGTATGTACTATGTAATAAGGGAGGTGTCGCCCTCCAAGCAAAACCGGAAAACCATTCAGACCCCTCATGTCCAAGTGAGCCACCGTTTTATACGAGCCGCCTCTACAACACCGTCATAGGGTAGTTGGGTTAGCGGTCATGAGACAGGACTTTGTGGATTACGTTATATTTTGGTATTAGTTATTTATTGGTACCAACAACGGTGTCGGTGTTGCGTATCACCACGAAATCGCCTTCGGAGTATATCTCAGGGGATTTGCTTCTTTCGGCGAAGTGCTTCGATGCGTATTCTTGAGACCTTTCTANCGGTGTCCGTGTTGCGTATCACCACGAAATCGCCTTCGGAGTATATCTCAGGGGGTTTGCTTCTTTCGGCGAAGTGCTTCGATGCGTATTCTTGAGACCTTTCTATGGCGTCCACGGCTGATGCCCTGTTGGCTTCTAGATCGGCGGCGGTATTAATCTCACGTTTGTCTTCGAGGTGTTCTTTCAGTTCGTCCACTATTGCGCCTCTTTGCTCTATGCCAAAACCCAATACGCTAGGCGAATACGTTGTGGTCGAATGGACAGTATTGTTAAGGCTGTATTCTACCTGGCGTGGTTGACTGGTTCACAAACCTTACTCAGAATGGCTTTTATGACCCTGTTGACCCTCTCTACTTGCCCGTTAGCCTGCGGGGAGGCCATGGCTACCTTCACATGGGAAACGTTTTGTTTGAGCAGGTAAGCGCCAAACTCCAGAGAGGAGAAGCAGGAGCCGCGGTCTGATACCAGGCGCCTTGGTCTGCTGTAATAGCTGAAGTACTTGCTTAGACAGGCTATAACCTCCTTTTGATGCTGGCGCAGTTTACGGGGTAAAGGAGAACGAATTTAGTGAATCCGCCGATGATGACCAGGATGTGTCTTCGTTTTGAGTTTACGCAGGGTAGCGGGCCAAAGTGGTCAACATGTACGGTATCGAAAGGTAGTGGCTGCTTGGGGATGTTATGCATATTAGGCTTATTCAGACGAGCAGTTTCTTACGAATCCTTCGACTTTGTCTTTCATTTCGCAGGTTCTTTCGGTGCCTAGGTGGCCAATCTTTTCGTGAATTGGCCTAGTGATATTATCTTCCATCTCCTCGGGTACATATAGCAGCAGAACCCCTTCCCCCGCTTTTTTAAAAACGAGACCGTCAACTAACTCGAAGTTCGGTACGGGTTCTCTTTCCAATTTTTCCCGGAACGTTTTTATATTTTCGTCGCGGTTTTGGGTGACCTGGATGCAAAAGTCTGTTTCGTCGGCATCTACGTCGAATAATACTTCGGAAGGTGTTTTCTTCTGACTGGGCTTATTGTGGACCGCGGTGGTTAGGGATTCGGTTGCAGCAGTGGCACTAGGTGCTGGGTAGCGACGAAGGGCGTCAACATGTCCCATGTTCACGCAACCTCACGCGGTACCTATTGATCGCATCGACATGAGCGCCTCTTGGGCGTATCCCTACAGAGCTAACGGCGTATCCTAAATATTCAATGGTATTAAAGCAAAGTTCGCACTTACTGAGCCTAAGCTCTAAACCCTTCTCCCCAATACTACGTAATACTATAGCTAGCCGTTCCATATGTGCGTCAAGATCGACCGTTGGCACAATTATGTCGTCCGTGTATACCATAATTAGTCCTTCGTCTATTAGGTCATTGAATATGTTGTGGGCGTACCGCTGAAAAGCAGCGGGAGAATTTTTCAGGCCAAATGGCATACGGAGGTACTCCAATTGGCCGTAAGGTGTAACGAACGGCGTGTATTTAACAGAGTTAGGCGCAATTTTCACGTGGAGAAACCACTTCGTAGATCTAGTGTTAAAAAAAAAATGTTTTTTCCCCTAAATAACCTAAGCAATCTTCAATTAGAGGCAGCGGGAAGTTGACCCGGACCGTTAATTTGTTTAATGGGCGGTAGTCGACGCATTTGCGAATCTCACCGTATTTCTTCCTGACCAACACAACAGCAGATGCATATGGTGAGTCGCTTGGCCTAATGATGTTCTTCTTTAACAATTCATCGGTTATTTTCCGTAGCTCATTATTCTCATAGTGGGATAACCGCCAAGATGTCGCGTGGAATGGTCTGTCGTTAGCTAAACTAATTTGCATTTGGTAGTTATATGGTTTTGACTCAATTCCATCTGCCTTCAGATAATGGTGCTGCAGTAATCTCTCAATGGCACTGATTTTGTTTTCTTCTAGTCCCTGATTTACGATTACCTCATCTGCGGAGGCGCATAGTTTGTCAGACGTATCTTTGCGAAAAAATACCCCTAAGACAACTCATCATACCGTGGTCGCTTCGTATCGTCTTGGTCGGAACTTAATTACATTTTTGAATTTTATTTTCACTTCAGTTTTTCCATGAGTAATCTTTGTTTCCCCAAGCCATGGTAGTTTGACTCTACGGGTGGCCTCTCAATTTTAAACGGTACAGCGGATTTTCGAACAAAGCTAGTTGGACTGCCGGTATCGAAAAGAGACAGACAATCTACAAATTTCTTGCGCTTAACTTGTTTTGCTAGATAGGCGACACTTACGATGTTTGTAGATCCTAACATCCGGTCGTAGCCATCGTCGTACTCGGCGTCCGTATCGACCGCGGCAACAGTCTTCGTCAGTATCATGGTTTTCTTCGGGTATGTACAGCTGCGATGGTCGTGGCCCAGTTTCCAGCAACGGAAGCAACTACCGTCGGGTCTCTTCTCGTACGGGCATTTGCTCCGGAAGTGCCCTATACGAGTGCAGTTGTAACAGCAACCTCTGTTTCGTCGGCCTTGGCTCTGGTGTTTTGTTTTGGCAGTTTCGTTTTATTGGTAGCACCGTGGCCGGCAGAGGACCGACATGAGCGCTGCCGTTCGTACAAGTCGAGGGCCTCTTTAAACTTGTCCATAGTGCGTGCGTTCAATAATATGTATTCCTCGGGTGAGCTGTCCTGTAGGACGTCGATGATGAAGTTGATTAGCTCGAATTCTTCAACGTGGTCACAACGAGCAGCTATGTTTTCCATGGCTGGCTAGGGCCTTGTAGATCTCGTGGCGGCATACCACCCGTCCGAACTCCTTAACCAGGAGTGCCTTAAGATCCTCGTAGCTCAAGACGTCTCGGCTCAACAGCAACTTGGCGTCACCGGAAATTGAATTGCATAGGCACGTGTATTTGAACAACTCGTCGGCTTTTACCATTGCATCACCCATTCAAAATTCCGCAAAAAATCATGAACACAGTGAACTTGGTTTTCACCATCGAATTTCTGAATTGTGTGTTTGATGTCGCGAAATCCCAAGCGGCTAGTCACATCTTGAGTCGGCTTTGGTGACCAATTGGCGTTTATTGCGATTTTGACCTCCTAGTGTTCGTGCCTGAGTGCAGCAACCGAGCGCTCTAGCATGAGGATCTCTTGCTATTTGCGCAGTATGGCGATCTTGCGGTCTAACTCTACTTCGGCTGCGGTGAGACTGCCAGAGAGCGGTGCTTCGGCGTCTTGGGCTTTTGTGTTAACATTCTTGCCAGTAATGGCATCTGTATCAGCACGAATCGCAGCGGTAGCGTTGCGCTTGGCGTCGATGGCGGCGTCGGGTTTTTCGACGAAAGCTTTGGTTTGATCAGCTTCGACATTTGCATCAAGTGGATTTTTGGGGCGAGCATATGGACCAGCGATTACATCAGCTTTGGTGGTGGCGGCGGTGCTTACAGAGCCGGTGGCACCGGTATGCTCGGGTTTAGCGGCGATTTTATCAACGATGTCGGCAGCGACATTTTGAGCGCCGAATGGAAAATCTTTTGTAGTCGAAGTTTTGGGGCGAGAATATGGGCCAGCGGTTATATCGGTGGTGGCGGCGGTGCTTGAGATGTTGGCTGTAGTGTTTAAGATGGCGGTGGCCGCGATGTCCTCGGGTACAAACAAAATCTTTTGAGGCGGAAATCATTGACCATGTGATAGGCCTGGTCGAAAAATCACCAGCTTTGTCAGCGTTCTTATTTGCTGTGTTGGATTTTTATTTATCAGCTATAACTTCGAAAACATAAGTCACATGAACTTGAAATCTGGTATGCAGACCAGTCTTGCCATTTTAGTCGTTTTCCGGCCGGTTGCGATAGCACACAGGCGGAGAAATTTCGGTTTAGCCGGAAGCCGATTTGTTAGCCATTTTGTAAAAAAAATTAGCCGTTTTTAGCCGATTTTGCTATTTACCTTGTTTTCCCAGAAATTATTTTACGCTAAGAGAAGGATAGATATCTACTATATATTTGTGGAAGTATATTAGGGCGGGTCGATTTAAAAATCGCTCATTGCTCTGTGAAAATCGTATTCTAGGGATCAAAATAAGAAACTTTGCCGAAGGAACCATACCTCTAAAACGAATTCTGATGTCCCCCAATTTGGGTCGAACTTTTGGGTAGGGGCAAATTTTGAAAAATCCCACTTTGACCCATTTAGAGTGCTCCAATCGAGTCCAAATGTATGAACGACCCCCACTAACTTTGGACGGCCGATCCACCCATGCCAGTGGCACACCCCCTGGAACTCCCCTGGGGGGTTCCCCATACAATCATTTAAAAAAATCACAATTTTTGGCCTTTACATGAAAAAATCAGCTAAATGGCTATGTTTTTTCTTTATTTTTATTTATTTATTTATAATAATATTTATTATTTATTTATAATAATATCTATTTTTTCTCTTAAGAAATTTATTTAGTCAGAACATATGTAAAGAAAAAATTTATTTAAGTGAGTTATAGAAAAGAAACTAAAAAAAATTATTGTTTGAAGTCTTTTTTACTTTCAAGTCTGGGCAATTTCGCACGGCTCTCCAATGTCGTCGCCATAACAGCCTCTACATTGTCCGGTATAACCCGTTTGGAAACGCTAGCTAGCAATTGAACATGTCGTTCCGTTCCTTGTATGTGTGATGGAATTTTTGGATCATTAAACGGTGGATCATCTTGATTTAAATATTCTTTCAATGTATCGTACGGAATGCTTCGCGTGAATGGTGGTTCAAATACGATATTTATATCATTCAAATTGATCATTTCCGTATAACTTGTGCAATTAAAGTTTATATCTGGTTTTTTATAAACTCTCAAGTTCCATTGGCTCGTCAACATCGGTTCGATAGCGTATAATTTTCTTGATGGCACAGTCGCGCTTTTCTTTGCTATCATCAAACAACATTGATAACAAGATATTTTCCGAATGCGCATAATATGAATTATCTTTAATTACTTGATTGACAATTTTGCGTAAACGAGGTTCTAGAAATCGTGACCAACCAATGAACTTGAAAAATAATGCACTGCCGTACACGACAGAGCTGTAATACTTGATATTGGAGTACATTGGCACATAACATTTAATTATAAATTCAATCAGAATTCTTAAATTTGCATCTGGATTTTCCGTTGTCACATATAATCGCAATAATCTAGCGGCCTTGGTGAGCTACCGATAATGTACAATTTTCCCTGGTTTGATGTTAGCCAGATCCACCTGAACCACGCCACTAGAAATTGCATGGGGCATGTCGTATAAGTACTTCGAATCGGTGGAAAATTCAATTTTTTCTGGAGCAGGGGGCATATTTTGCAACTCAATTTTCTGGAAGCCGTCCACCACCTGAAAATATATAATAATAAAATAATTAAAAATGGTTGACAATTATAATAAATGAGTGATAGCAATAACTTACCGGAAGAGTTTCACAAGTTTCGATTTGACGGCTCAGTTTTCCGGTTGCCGATCTTGGTCCAGTGCTGGTTGATTTATCCAAAGCTTCAAACAAATGCCGAAACGGAAGTTCGTTGTAGTGTAGAAGGCAAACGAACCAATGCAATGGTCTTTTTAACAGCAATTCGAATCGTCGTATAATTCCACCGTGTGGGCCAGTGTTTGTTGGCTCACCGTCAGTGCATATTCCAATTAATGCATCCAGTGATATATTTTTATCGTTGAAAAAACCATTTAATTTGGTTGTTTTGTATTCAGCGGTTTCATGTTCCAGTCTTACGTAACCAATCAATTCAGAATTGGTTCTCTCAAAATAACAAGATGAGGTTCTTTTACCATCCTAGTATGATACTTCTCATCAATTTTATCTATCGTTAAAGTATCATCTTTTCTGCCATCGAATGAAAACGCTAACAAATTGGTATCATCTAACCGTTTGCGAAGCACTTCTTGTCTGCATTTCTCTTTTTCTCTGCGAACTTTCGATTTATCCATGATGAGAGGTTTCCCATGCTTATCTTTAATTTTAAAATATTGCAAAAGAGCGGTTCCCAATGCTGATGCTACTCTGTCAGGCACACCAAATCTGTCACATACCAAGGCAAAGTTAAAACAATCGTATCTCTCTGTGTATTGTGAACTTGTGCTTCTATCCATATCTTCTTGAACCGGTGGCGGTGCGTATGTTGAATCATCGGGATCTTGGTATGTTGGCATTGATGACATAGACGTTGCTCCTTGCTCTTCAGTTTCCATCACAAATGCATCCATTGTTAGTCTTCTCTGATTATGTTGATCGTGCATGAACTCTTTGAGGCGTTCGGGAACCCAGCCGCATGCACATGGAGCTGCCTTCAAATCGCATTTACATGTTCCAATGTAAAAAATTGTTTCCAGAGATTTTACATACTCTGTAAATTGTTGGGTTTGTTTCTTCTCTTGATTTGCTCTTGATACTTGTCAAGCAATTTATTCAATTTATTAAATACACTTTTTTTCAGCATTATTTCCATACCAAGTTTTTCCCAAATTCCAATCAACTTATCTTGTACTTGAATAGTGAATGATTTATGGGAAAACTTTTTTTGTTCTGTTTTAGCACGTTCGCTTAAGTAAAAATAATATCTCAAGATATCCAGATGGGTTGGTAAATTAAGATCAGTTAAATCAGTAGACACACCAAAAACAGTAACATCATGCTTGGGTATATGACTCATTGGGTTTTCGATAGTTGTTGATGTAGTTGCTTCATCTTGCGGTGTAGAGGATGGTGGATTCATTGTAAACTTTTTGATTTGGAATGGTCACTTCACTTATTATATTTTTTGAAATATTTTTTTATCTGAAATTAGCACTTCACACTTTGAGTTCTTCACAACGACTTAATGCATTCACAAAAACTGTTGCGTTATATATGGTCTACGAGACGAGGTAATAAGAATGAAATGGTAATTTCAATTCTACCTGCTGTGTCTTGTGGTGGCTTAAAAAAAACAACACAAGCAATTTTACGATCTGCGATTGTGTCACAGTGATACCTTCATTGCTTAAAAGGGTTGCGGTGCATTCCAGTGATACCTTAATTGTTAAAATGGTTGCAAAAAACGCGCATTTCTTAAGAAGGTGCCTTAAAATACCCACAAAAAGGGTTGTAAAAACAACCTTCATTTCTTAAGTAGGTGCTATAAAAAAACTACACAAGTAAGTTTACGACATGCAGCTGTGTCTTAAAAAACGCACACAAGCAATTTTCCGATTTGCAATTGTGTCAAAGTGATACCTTCATTTTTTAAAACGGTTGAATAAAAAACCCACACAACTATGTTTACGACATGCAAATGCATCACAGTGATGCCTTGTTTTAAAAGGGTTGTAAAAACGCTAATTTCTAATAATTTTTTTTAATTTCTTTTCTGTTACTAAGTTAAATTCATTTTTTCATTTACATATGTTCTGACTAAATACATTTCTAAAAAGAAAAAACATAGCCATTTAGCTGATTTTTTCATGTAAAGGCCAAAAATGGTGATTTTTTGAAATGATTGTATGGGGAACCCCCCAGGGGAGTTCCAGGGGGTGTGCCACTGGCATGGGTGGATCGGCCGTCCAAAGTTAGTGGGGGTCGGTCATACATTTGGACTCGATTGGAGCACTCTAAATGGGTCAAAGTGGGATTTTTCAAAATTTGCCCCTACCCAAAAGTTCGACCCAAATTGGGGGACATCAGAATTCGTTTTAGAGGTATGGTTCCTTCGGCAAAGTTTCTTATTTTGATCCCTAGAATATGATTTTCACAGAGCAATGGGCGATTTTTTTGCCTCCCCACAAATCGACCCGGCCTAATGTATATATGTATGTGCCAGGTTGCAGCCTAAAAGGACGGACAGAATCGAACGAAACTTTTGCAGAGTATTGCCATTACACCTGGACCTATGATAGGGAGAAATGGGATTCGACAAGGGGGCGTGGCACATCCCATAGGCGTGAAATTTTTTATCAGTTATAACTTCGGAACCATAAGTCACATGAACTTGAAATTTGTTATGCAGGCATAGCTACGGTAGGTGCTTATAGTAAGCTGTATATGAATGAGTTTATAAAAGGGGGAGTGGCACATCCCGTAGGCGTGGAATTTTTTTCAGCTATACCTTGGGAGCCATAGGCCCCACGAACTTGAAATTTGGTATGCAGGCACAGCTACGGTAGGTGCTTATAGTATAACGAGTTTATAAAGGGGGGTGTGGCACATCCCGTAGGCGTGGAATTTTTTTCAGCTATACCTTGGGAGCCATAGGCCCCACGAACTTGAAATTTGGTATGCAGGCACAGCTACGGTAGGTGCTTATAGTATAACGAGTTTATAAAGGGGGGTGTGGCACATCCCGTAAGCGTGGAATATTTTATCAGCTATAACTTCGAAACCATAAGTCACATGAACTTTAAACTTGGTATACAGGCGTATCTATGGTAGGTGCTTATAATAAGGTATATATAAATAAGTTTGTAACAGGGGGCGTGGCACAGCCCATAGGCGCGGAATTTTTATCAGCTTTTTTTGGTATACAGACATATCTACGGTAGGTGCTTATAATAAGGTATATATGAAGAAGTTTGTAAAAGGAGGCGTGGCCCGCCACATCTTGTAGACGTGGAATTTTTTATAAGCTATAACTTAAAACCATAAGTCACATGAACTTTAAATTTGGTATACAGGCGTATCTATGGTAGGCGCTTATAATAAGGTATATATAAATGAGTTTGTAAAAGGGGGCGTGGCACATCCCATAGGCGCGGAATTTTTATCAGCTATAACTTCGAAATCATAAGTCACATGAACATGAAATTTGGTATACAGACATATCTACGGTAGGTGCTTATAATAAGGTATATATGAAGAAATTTGTACAAGGAGGCGTGGCCCGCCACATCCCGTAGATGTGGAATTTTTTATAAGCTATAAATTCGAAAGCATGAGTCAGCTGAACTTTAAATTTGATATGCAGGCATAGCTATGGTAGGTGCTTATATTAGGCTATAAATAAATGAGTTTGTAAAAGCGGGCGTTGCACATCCCATAGGCGTGGAATTTTTTATTAGCTATAACCTCGGTACCATAAGCCCCACGAGATTGAAATTTGGTATGCAGGTATAGATATGGTAGACGCTTATAAAAATATATATATAAATGAGTTTAGAAAAGGCGTGGAAAATGTATCAGTTATAACTTCAAAACCATAAGTCACATGAAATTGAAATTTGGTATGCACACATATCTATGGTAGGTGTTTATAGTAAGGTATATATAAATGGGTTTGTAAAGGGGGGTTGTCACATCCTTTAGGCGTGGAATTTTTAACCAGGCGTAAATTGGGAGCTATAAGTGACATGAACCTGAAATTTGGTACGCAGACATACATATGTATGGGAGGTGTTTAGAATAAAGTATATATAAATGTGTTTGTAAAAGGGTTATAAATATGTATTTAACAATAAGACCACTCGGATATTTAAAACTGCGTTTTTTTTGAAACCTTACAGTCTTTAGAGCATTTTGAAATTGAAAGATTAAATCATTTTATTGATCCCGCGATGCTGTCAAACGAAACATGTTCATGTATAATGAATGATGCATTTTACTGGAAAAGTGCAGCTATACTAAAACAGCTTAGCGAATAGGAAGCTAAACGGAATGTACCATAGTAGACTAATTTTAATTTAAAAATTCTATCGTTTCCTTAATCCAGTTAATATTAATAATGGAACAAGATTTTTAGTACAGAAAGTGATGATCAATATATATTAGTTGAAGTACGATAAAGCTAAAAGTATGGCTCATAAGGATGCCTTAATTTAAACAGAAAGAAAATATCCTCTAATTTATGCTGAACTGAATATTTGCATTACTGTTTTATATTTTGATTTGTTTACCCCGAACGACGTCGAGTGCTCTGCTAGTATTTTCATGAAAAATAATAAACATTAAATAAATTAAGGTAAAATAGACAAAACTTTATATTTGGGTCACTGTATTTTTTTCCAAAGAAGGAAGGGGCTTTCTACATACAATTTTTGTAATAAATGTCTTTAATTTAAGTGCGAAATGTTATTCGCAACACTTAGAAAGTAACTAATGAGAATAAAATAGCACGATTTTCGATGTGAAGAAAAATTCACTGAGAATAATTGTATCAGAGAGCAGAGAGTGAGGAGGTCCTTAAAAACAAGAATGTTTCGAATATATGGACATCAAAATAAAATTAAATACTTTAATTGTTAAAAACTTAAAAGCTTCGATATACATACATAAATGAATGGCGATTTCTTTTCTCGAAATAATGTGGCCCTTTTTCCCTCTGCACTTTCACAGATTTACAAGTTCATTTCTCAAAGTATTGCCCTCCGACTAAGCAAATAATATAGCCATTTTTCAGGACAAAAAGTAACCTAGTGAAAATGTTACAATATAAGGCACCATTTTTCAATAGGAAAAAAAACGTCGTAAGTTTGCAAATAATCTGTTTTTTTTTTTTATTTAATATAAACATGATTTCTGATGCAGAGCTTAGCTAGGTATTACGACAGATTCCTTTGATAAACAAAAATAATTTGTAATGAATTTACAGTCTCTCTACTCGTGATTTATTTAAATAAAGCATGTGAATTTTAGTTGAAACATTTTAGTCGTTTTAGCAGATTTTTTTGCCAATTTAACCCATCGGCCCAAAAAGTTCTCGCATTCTCGCAACACTGGTTACAGCCCAAGCCGTTTCACTAGCGGGGCAAATGCAGCGGAATTAAACAAAAAAATCGGAAAATTTTTAACTAATTTTTTGCTAATTAATTACCAAATACAAAAATTTCTAACCAATGCCGTTACCCCGTCAACCCTATGTCCGCTAGCGAAATTGGTCATAACTCATGTTATAATTATCAAAAAAAAATCTTTTAGGGCACACAATTTTTGGCTCGGGGAATACTTTCCAGTAAATAAATAAAAAAATTAAAGAAAAAAATTCTTCAAAATAAACAAAATTTTCACGGAAATTTCTTTTGGTATGAAAAATATGATTAAAATAAGATATTTCTTAACTAATTTATAACAACGCAAAACACATTTAATGTACCTATTCCTCTCATTTTATTCAGTAAAGCGAGGTAAAAACCCCTTATAGCATGTTTTTAGGGTCCATTTCACTAGCGTGGCAAATGCAGCGGAATTAAAAAAAAATAATCGGAAAATGTTTAACGAATTTTTTGCTAATTAATGACCAAATAAAAAAATTTCTAACCAGTGGCGTTACGCCGTTAACCCTATGTCCGCTAGTGTAACAAATTCGCTAGCGAAATTGGTCATAACTAGAGCTCGGATTTTTATGCAAGTTGAATATGCAAAATATATGCAAAATTTATGCAAGAACTATGAAAAATATATTAAAAATTTTTTAAAAATACATAGATATTTTTTATGCAACAATTTAAATACAGTATATTTTACTTAGCTACCCATTCTTCTTTGCACGAAAAACTTGTGCACTTAACCGTAAAATGCACTTAAGCGAATTTTCTTTACCACTTCAATGAGGAAGGTATCCGAAACCAAATAATGGAGGAGCGCTTACCACGTAGAAATTACTGCAAGCAAAATTTTTACCGAATGGTATCTAATTATCTATACAACTACTTTAATTGATAGCCATTTTCGTTGTTCTGCGAGATGAGCATAATAAATAAAAGTTTGTAAAATTAGGTAATTGTAGGGCCAGTGCAGGTAAACGTAATACTTTCTTTGATAATCGATAACAATTGCACAATTTTTAAGGCAGGTATTGCCAATGTGCAGGTATGTTGAATGCATCTATCGGAGGAGTTTCCTTATAAATGTTAAAAATAATGCCGCTAATGCGCAATTTAGGGAAGGTATCTGAAATGTGCACTTAAGCATAAAGGCAGCAAAGCAAAATATACTGTAACACCTAAGAAACAAGACCGAAGTCGTTTGCACTAGCGTCCATGTTATTAAGATTTCAGAGAAAATTAAACAAGTTTTGTTAAAAGCATATCTACAAATTTAATAACAACTTGTATTTAGGTTAACTCTTTAAACTACTTTAGTAATATCTGTGGGAAATCATCCGCATTTGCGGCCCAACCGTTGCCAAAGTCCCCAACGTCATAGACCAGGAGCGCATCCTGGAGGAGAGTAGGGAGTAAAAGCCAATCCTCTATTTTTCAGAGTCGGAAGAGGACCAATCTCTTGCAGGGGATATAGGTGGAGAAGCAGTTCGCTGCCAACTACCCTCCAGTGACGGAGTTGGTCCTCTCCCCACAGCCCAGAAGAGGCAGTATCGGGGGGCGATACGCAAGCGGGGGAAACCCTCTTCTGTGGCTGACCGAACTCCTACTGTCGCTGCATTCAGTAAGCGGGCCAGGTCTACGGATGTTACTCCAGAAGCCAGTGGAACTTGATGCATGTACCGAAATCCAAATCTGCTTGCGAACGTTGCAAGAGAAGGAAACCTGTGGTGACAGACACCAATTGCTGCCCCAATGCCTCTTCGAGTCATAGTGTGGCACGGTACTGGTGTGGCATTGCCCAATTCCGTTCATCCAGACAGACCTCTGGCGTAACGAAACGCTTGCCTGAAACCAAGGGTAGAAGTGATGCAAGGGTCGGTCGAGGCAGAACTGCCCTCGCTATTCCCTCGAAGCAACTATGTCTGGAGGTCTGGGTCCCGGGCAACTTATTGTGAGCCCATAAAAGGCCCTCTGCTCATTGCCGTAATGGGGAGGGCGGGTTAGACTCGGCAGATGACTACTGCGGAAATTAAACGCTGATCCGGGCCGTCATTGCCTCCGGCGCTATAGCCAATGCTCCTTCATAAGAGAAGTATGGAACCATTGTAGTGAAATGCCTCTCCCAAGCTAACTGGGATTGGCCCAAAGCTGTGGAGAAAAGAATACTAGCCACAAGGGAAACAGTGCCAATAACGAATGAGATATAAAATTATGAATGGGAGAGCGGATTACGTGC
Source organism: Rhagoletis zephyria (assembly GCF_001687245.7). Classification (NCBI taxonomy): domain Eukaryota; kingdom Metazoa; phylum Arthropoda; class Insecta; order Diptera; family Tephritidae; genus Rhagoletis; species Rhagoletis zephyria. The sequence goes on from NW_016159635.1 coordinate 38,665, forward strand.
CGTGGGAACGTAGTATAATTCGCTCTGCGAAGAGGGCTGCAGCGGGATTGAAACCTTGAGTCAAACGGCTAGGCTGGTAAAAGTTCTTAAGAAGGGCCAAACCACAAAGCTGGGTTCACTCAGGAGTCCTGATGGCTTTTTAACGAAGAGGCTAAATTTCGTGGAAATCAAGTGATGGTTTCGCCTTCCTCTCCCACGACTGGTGAGGGAGGGTATGCGAGAACCACAGTGTCAAGGTACAACTGGTTTGTTGCCAGAAATGTGGCTAATGAAGATGCCCTAAGATATGCCATTGTCTTTTGATAGTCTCAAATCGCCCGGTCCGGATGGCAACTTACCTATTGTACTTAAAGAAAGTGTTGAGCTTTAGTTGGCGAATTTGCCAAAGATTTTCACAGCATCGCTTGCACTTGCCTATATACCACAAATAAGTTAGATTTGTTCTATGCTGGCGTAGCTGGGCATCACTACTGCCATCAAAGTGGTATGCTTATAATAATTTATTTATAGGAAATATGCAAAATGCATACAAAATTATGCGAAATATATACAAAGATATGCAAAAAATATGCAAACATGTAAAATATGTGAAAATATGCAAAACATAATAGGTCCAAATCAACTCACTTCCTCCTATAATGCGTTTCTACCCAGGTCCGGACTTTCTGTGATGTTAAACAGAAATAATCACTTGCATAAATATCCGGCCGCTGTGGTGTAGTGGTAAGCAGTGCGCGCTTTCACTCATCAGCACCTGGGTTCAAGCCCTGGTCAAAGCAACATCGCAAAAAAAATATAGAAAAAGGTTTTTTCTTAACAGCGGTCGTCCCTCGGCAGGCAACGGCAAACCTCCGAGTGTATTTCTGCCATGAAAAATAGCTTCTCACAAAAATACAATCGCCGTTCGGAGTCGGCGTAAAACTGTAGGTCCCTCCGCTAACATATGTGTAAGCGCCAATCTATTATTATTATTATTATAAATATCCGATCTCTAGTCATAACACATGTTATAATCATCAAACATAAATCTTTTAGGGCACACAATTTTTGGCTCAGGGAATACTTTCCAGTAACAAATAAAAAAAATTTAAAAAAAAATCTTCAAAATAAACAAAATTTTCTCGAAAATAAGTTTTGGTATGAAAAATATGATTAAAATAAGATATTTCTTAACTAATTTTTTGCTAACTAATTATAACAACGCAAAACATATTTAATGGACCTGTTCCTCTCATTTTATTCAGTAAATCAATTCCATCTTAATGTATAACAATAATGTATAATGTCTACATATGTACACACAAATGTACTTATGCAGTTTTGGTGTGCTTATATTAAAAGGAATACAGTTGGTATGTGCTGTAGAGCTGATGAGCACCGTAGAGCCGTTACACGGTTGCCGACAAAAAATTTTCTGACCAGAATTTACAAAAAAAGTTACCAAGTAAACAACAACGTTTTATTATACAACTAACTGTAAAAATAAACGTCGTTTATTTGCCATAAATAAGGCATAGGTACAATAAATAATTTTGTTAAAAAAAACTAAACAAATTCATTTTACATAAGAGTCTATCTACAAAAAAATTTTTAGAATTTAATATGAGAAAGGATCTATAAAAAATAAATGCCGTCCTGTTCTAAAAAATTCATTGCACCTACGTGATGCTACATATTATAGTAAAAGAAAACTTAAAGGGCATTTACCGTTTCGATTCTGGTAATTTTAAGGTGCACCTCAACTTTTTTTGAAATGTCAGTTAAACTACGCTGGCGCTCAAGGCCTCATATAATAACTTGATACATTTACATATTTATTCAATCTCTGTATACGTACGTGTATAAAGAAGAATATAACAAAAATTTGTGAAACAAAAAACAACACATAAATATTTTTGCAACGAACGCGTTTAAAAATATACTTTTTATAAAAACGTGTTTTAAGCTCTTGTCTTTTGAACGGGATTTTAGCCTCAGAAAAAAAAATTTGAAAAATCTACTTAAATGCATATACCGAAGCGCTAAAGGGCCCAAATACACCGCACAAACTGCTGTTCAAACCTCCTTTTTTCATTTTCTCTATATATGGATCAGGGTTGTTGTGAATATTCGCATTCGCACCCGCGGAGCTTCCGCGTAAATTTTAACATTCGCATTCGCTTTCGCATTCGCAATAATCAATGCGGATCTCTTGCGAATGCGAATATTGAAGGGACCGAAAGTAACAGTTATTTTCTTTACGAGTTAAACTTGGCCAAATATTTTTTATTCCCAACTAAAAGTCCTTTCCGGACAATAAACCTATCCAAATTAAACAAGTTTGGTATCAAATGAAAGAGGACTTAAATAGCTTTAAAACCGAAATGTCTAAACAAGCAGTCACCTATTGAAAAATATTTCAATAAAAAATGTTAATTAATTACAATTAGAACAAACCTTGGGTCAGGTAAATTAATTTCTTTAGTATTAAATGATATAATATGTAAATAGAGGTGGTAACCTTCGTACGTTATTTCTGTATAAAAGCTATTTCAGTCCTCTTTCACATGATACCAAATTTGTTTAATTTTGATAAGCTGTTTGTTTATTATCCAGAAAAACTTTCGGAATAAAAAATATTAGGCCAAGTTTAACTGGTAAAAAAATAACTGTTATTTTCGGTCCCTGGAATATTATGCAAGTGCAATGATAAAACGTATATCTGGCCAGTCACAGAAGGGAAGATCAAAAATGATTTGCAAGAGCTAAAATCGAAAAACGCTGTTGACGTTACTGGTTCTCCACATTCAGAAACAACCAAAAGAATGAGAATGAAGAATTCTTTGGAAAACAACGGTGTTTAAACAACGATCTTGCCATGATACTAGATTG
>NW_016159635.1:42978-72679 GCF_001687245.7 Rhagoletis zephyria
CTTTTCTCGCGCTGGAGCCCTGGTGCTCCGCCGGCGCGGCTGCCGGCCAACGCCTGCTTTGGTGTGGGAGCCCTAGCGCTCCGCTGTATGCTGCGGCTTGCCACTGTCGTGCTGAGTTGCAATGGCCCCGCTTGTGGGGTGCTTAGCACGCACAAGTATGTACTGGCGCTTTGGTGTGGGAGCCCTAGCGCTCCGCTGTACTGGAGCCGGTGCTGTACTCCCCAATTGCCGGGCAGCCGAACCCGCTTTATTAAAAATGAAACACAACTTGACGATTGAATGGTACGCGTAATAATGCCGCTAATTTATTTTTCACTTTCGTCTTAAACCTAGCTGCTGTTGTACATAGAACAGTGTTGCATTTTTAATATCGTAAATTATTGTATTAGATTAGCTTTAAGGTGTGTTCATACAAGGTGATTTATAGGGTTGCAAATTGTATGCTTTTATCGCATTACATACTTCTTTTCAAGGGATTGTGGTATCAATTTTGGGTAAAATTAGCGTTAAAAAAGGTGGTCGTAATTTTAGTCAGATTTCAATAACTTTCGACGTTTTGCCTTTACGGGACAACTATAATAATCATACCGAGTTTGGTACGCATTGATCGAACGGTTACCGAGATACACATATGTGGTCTTAAGTGGGCGGGGTGACGTCCATTTTCCAACATTTTATTATAAGCGTATTTTTTGCTAAAGAATTATTGCAAACATTAATTTTGAATAAATTAGCTTCAGTATTTACTGATTTATCGAAGCTTTCATATTTCTCTAAATTACCGTTATGTGGGATGTGGGCGTGGTTTTTATCCGATTTTTTAAATTTTCAGCCGTTTGGTATGTTTTGTGAAGGCCAACAACTGGGCCAAGTTTGGGAGAAATTGGTGAAGCGGTTCCCAAGATATACACATGTAATCATAAGTGAGCGTGCCTTCGCCAATTTTCCAAAAACTTATAATATTCTTATTTTTCGTTTAAAAATAATTGCACATCAATTTTGAGTGAGTAAGCTTCAGTAGTTACTAAAATATCGCAGTTTTCGTATTTCTGAAAACTACCGTTATATGGGAGGTAGGCGTGGTTATCGTCCGATTTTGCCCATTTTCAACACCATCCGCACTACGCTCAAAAGAAGTACACATACCAAGTTTCATTAAGATATCTCAATTTGTACTCGAGTTATCGTGTGCACATACGGTTACACTTTTCATTCTGATCATTTATGTATACATTTGTCTATATCTATCTCGATTCGTTTTGCCTGTTACAAACAGCCTTGCGTACAAGTGCGCTCGGGTATAAAAATACTTGACATCCGCATTCGCATCCGCATCCGCGGATGTTAGCGTTTAAACATCCGCATTCGCATCCGCGGATGTCTAAAATTCCACATTCGCAACATCCCTGATATGGATCAAAGATCTGTCAAAAAGTATTGAACGTGTGGCATATTTCGTGATATCAATTCACGGCTCGGCATTTTGCGTTGCATTTCGAGCAAATATGATGTGGTATCACCACACATATAATGAAAAGTATAGATGATTTTCAATAAAGTAACATTAAGATTTCTAGGCTTCAACATTGGACTTTAAACCTCTCAACACAAAAACATGTAAATACTGACGCTATAAATATTGAACATGCAGCATTCCCGCGCGATCCATCATTATTTTGAAATCCATCAATATGAATCACGATCCAAATATCACAATAAATATAGAACGTGTGACAGGCGCCCCATATTGTGATAAATTAACGACTAGACTGCCCAGCGACAATTTTCTTCGAAATGCGGTTAGGGAGGGGATGAAATAACACAAACGGCAATGACGCAAAATTTGCTTTATTTCAATTTTAAATGGGAAATAATACCAAAATTTGCTTATTTATACTATTTGTAACAAAAACAGTTTACTGACAGAAGGAAAAAGAACTTTGTTTATTCCAAAAATACAATTAAACAAAAAATGTGATATAATTCATATGAAGAAAGTAATATTCACAAAATATTTTTACTTATATAAAGTCTAACAAAATATAGGAAAAGCGTCTTTAATAACTGCTCAACAAATTGGACATAGCGCTTTTGTATGAAACTTATCTGCATGCTTTTTAATATGTTGAAAACATGCTGGGAAACCTTAAAATGTTTACATAGAACCATGGCGCAATAAACAGATGAAGTAATAAAACAGCTTTTTCGCTTTATTTTCTGTCATTCGGCTACCTTATAGTCAAATTTTTAAGGCAATTTTTCAAATAAGGCAGTGTCAAGATCTTTCTTCTGGCTCTAATTACATCACCTGGTATAATTCCGCCATGGCATGGAACAAATAAAAGTTGCCGTTCCTTTTCGCAGCATATAACACAGAGAATATTATTTTGAGTTTTATCTTCAGTTGAAATTTCTGCATTATCATCACTTGCTTCGCTATATCCGAACTGCGGATTTCGTTTACGAAGACGAAGCGAACATGTGGTACGAAATAGTGATGTAAAAATATGTAAAATTTTACCTACTCTCAGACTTCTAAATTTGAACGTATACTCGATACAAGCAGGTAGGATGAATAGCGCAATAAACAGGTGAAGTAATAAAACAGCTTTCTCGCTTTGTTTTCTTACATTCGGCTGCCTGAAGTTCGGAACACATTGAAAACGTCGAGCTACGGGCCACAGCTTCCAATTTGATATCTTAATTATGTAAACGCTTTGTCTACATCATGAATTTTTATGGGTTTGACATAAAGGAAGAGGAAGAACCTTATCTGTCGCTGGAAAAATATAAATAGATCTAATCTGGGCAGTGTTGCCAAACATGGGCTTTTCCTACCAAAACTGGTAGGATTTTTTCCATTTGGTAGGTTGGTAGGATGGATTGGATTTTGGTAGTGTGAGTGACATTCTGGAAATATTTCAAATTTTTTGTTTTTTTTTTTAAGAGTCCTATTTAACGAAAATATATTCGGAGGGACAATATTATAATAGAAAGCCACGCTTACGTTGATAAATTTTTTCAGTTAATAATAGAATAAAACAATAAAGGTTAAGGTGGTAATTTAAAAACAGTTACGCCTTTTTTCGTTGTTTCTTTGCTTAAACTTTTTTTCATGTTGGTTATGAAAAAACCTGAGGGGGGACAAATGTTTTTATATTGAGTAGGTAAAATATATCAAAGAAATACAGATCGCAAAAGAAAACAGAACGGCTTACAATAATAAAAACAGCTTTGGATCGTATAATGCTGTTTTTGATTCTTCGTTTTTAAATTTGAAAAGGGGGGAACAAAAAAATAGCACTTCGTTTGGAAATGCCCCCATTTACATATCAACTGCTTTTCCCCTGACGACTGAACTGTAAGTGCAACTATGTGCTTCGATTTTGCTGTTCTCGAGCTTAATTCTATACATATAATAAAATTGTAAAAGACCGATGTCTGTACAATATAGATATTAAAGAAAAATTAATATGGGGGTCTTTATTAGAGCAACAGAAGCCAAATCAACAGTTTTTAGAAATTTTGTTTGTCTGACTGTTGGAATGCATGGAACTGAATGCACTTCTCACCGATGCATTGCTAGAGGTCCAACTTAAAATATTGAAAACAATATTAGAGAGGCCATTTTTGTAAATTTCAGTTAAAGAAAATTGATAAAATAAAGTAAATTCGAAGTATGGCTGTCAAAAGAAAGAGATTAATCCATTTACGCCCAAACAAAAACGGTTGAAATTTTATTATATCTAAGTTTATTTACGTGATCATAAAAACCATTTTAAACAAACTTAGGAATTAAAATTAACGAAAAAAGCTTAAAAGTTAGCTTTTGGGAGTGTGCTTTTTTTAGTACAGCGGGCACTTATGCGTGGTAATTTTCAAAACATTATTTGACAAGGCGTAACGTTTTTTTGCATCCTGTACATTGCCATATTATAACCTCATGACACAAAACACAGTTTAGCTGCATGAGAAACTTGCCAGGGTTATGTCCGTTATGCCTTGGGTTGGAATCTGCTACGATAGAACCGGATGGGTGGCAAGCAAGCAATATGTCTTCTAACAGCTAATTGGTCGAAAAGAATCTTTGCTGGACAAAACATGTCGACTCCACCGGTTAGATATACTCATATCAAGCATGTACGTGGAGATTCATAACCCACCACCATTTCTTGCTACGAATATAAACACCTCACATTTTTGATAACAGCGATTTGACAACTCTATATCCAAGATGATCCTATGAGCTTCCAATGATTTTTCCACAATATATGTCAAAGACACTTAGTAATAACCTTCAGAACTTGCTATCACCCAGTTTTAGTAGCAAAATGTAATCGAAACGTCGTTAGGAAAAAAATATATATATACAATAATAAAAATAATAGATTGGATGTTAGTGTTTGGCCGAGCTTCTCCTCCGATTTGTGGCGTGCGCCTTGATGTTGTCACACAAAGGGAGGGACCTGGAGTTTTACGCGACTCCGAACAGCGATTGTATTTTTATGAGAAGCTGGTTTTCATGGCAGAAATACACTCGGAGGTTTGGCATTGCCTGCCCAGGGGCGACCGCTGTTAAGGAAAACCCTGTTTCTAAATTTTTTCCGATGCTGCCTTGACCAAAACTTGAACCCAGGCCCTGCGGAGTGGAAGCGCGCACTGCTTACCTTTACACCACAGCGGCAGCTCCAGTACATATATATACAATTCTAGAAAATTACTTCAGAAACTACCTGACGCTTTTGACAAAAACTCTGAATCATCATGTCACTCAGAGGCCAGATTTTGAACATTTTATCGTTATACGTAATTGCAAGACCATTTTCAACTAAGAGAAGGGTTCTCTTTTTAACCGACTTCCAAAAAAGGAGGAGGTTATCAGTGCGTCGGAATATTTTTTTTGTTTTTTTTTATGTATCTTACCGCATAACTTTGGACCACGTCAACCGATTTCGATAATTCTTTCTGCATTGGAAAGGTAGTGTCTCAGAGGTGGCCCCATATCCCCATCCGATATATATATATTTTTTTTTATATGAGGGTTGAAGTCGGTTTTTTTTGCTAAAAATTACTTGTTTACCACTAACTCACTTTTTTCTCTTACAGTAAAGTATTACTAACATAAATCTCCACAAATAATTTCCGTATCCTTCCCCATATACCTCTAGAGATATTCTTGTGCGATAGTTCCACTTGTATGATCTATAAATCCCTGCAGAAATATGCATTATATAAGTTTCAGTACCTAAAGGAGGACCGCGGCCCCGTTTCCAATAACCGCCACTTTTCTACTGAGTTTAGAATTGAATTCATATACTATATCCATACCAAGTTCTAGTATTCTACTGCAAACTCCTCTTCATATGCAGTATGAAAAATTCAGTTCGTATGGGGGGTGCCACATCCCCATTACATATCCAAATTATTTTTAGTCTATAACCATGCTTGGAAAGTCGGAAATAGGTGTCCAAAGCTTCCAAAAATCGGTACGACTGTTCTCAAGCTTTTCGAAGAGAAAAAAACGGCTTTCAAGAAAATTTTATATATTAGTACAGATGTGCCCATGTTATAATAGCGGATATTTTAAGGCAAAGTGAAACAATTCAAGAAAAAATTTTAGCTTTTCATGTGGATCAATTCTAATGTGAAAAGTAGATTTTAAGTGTCCAAATCCGGTATCCCCAGTTATACCTATTTATCTTTTATTCTATCTGCACTGAACCAAAAATCCATCTCTGGATCAAAGAAAAACTTCCCTTACTTTAAGGTCGAAAATTCTTCCGAATGAGTAAAAAATTCTCCCGAATGCGTAATTTTTCGTTGGAATGTGTAAAAACGTACACGAAAATATGGAACCGTGGATGTAATCTATCATTTTGAAGAAATGTTGGGCATGAAAAGAGGATAAAACTTCTTTAGTGCTGTTTCGTTCCCATTTTTCTTCATTTTGATTGCTGTTTTTCTTCAATTAAGAGAAGTTTTTTTTGGGTGTGAAGCGAAATTAATAACAGTAGGTGCAAACTTATTAAAGCAATTTCGTTTTAATAATAATNTGCGGGGGTGAGCATGGTCAAAGTGATAAAAATAGTGCTCGGAAGGTCCTCAGTGCGTTTTCGCGAAAACCGAAGATTTTGTCCGTACGCAGATCGCAGTTTTTCGTACAAAAGGTAAAGCGGAAAGCTTCATTGAGATGTTATACAGCTCAAACAGCGCCAGACCGAGGCGGAAAGTAGAATGTTGCAGCGAAATCCCGCAAACGGAAGTTGTATGAATTCTAAATTAAAAAATACAACTGCATTGTTATGGACTACGACCTACTGCTATAAAAATTCAAAATATATTGCAGGTCAAGATTTTTATACTGGTGCAAGTCGTCAAGATGCCCCTGAAAGTTGTAAGCTGAAAATGAAGTCCAAATTTCCAAAAAACCACATGGTTTGGCAAGCTATTTGATCCTGTGGCCGTAAGAGCAGCCCTTTTTTCCCATCCGGGACAATGAATGATCAATTTTATCGGGATGAGTGCCTCAAAAGGCGTATTCTGTCATTTATCAACAGATAAGGAGTAGGCCACTATTCTAAGCGGACATGGGAACCTGCACTATGCCAAGGACACATTGCCGTGGTATAATGCAAATAACATCAATTTTGTACCTCACGACTGCAATCCACCCAATAGCCCAGAGCCACGTCCTATTGGGGAATATTGGTCAATTGTCAAAGAAATCTTGCAGAAAACAGGTGAAACAGTGAAAAATATTAAAGAGTGCAAAACAAAGTAGTTGTGCGCATCGCGTAAAGTCGATGATGCAGTCGTGCAGAACATGATGGCATGTGTGCGATGAAAATACCGATCACTTGCATATGGAGCAAATAATAACTAATATTTTAACATTTTAATAACATCTAAACTTCCAAGTTATATAATACAAAAAATAATAATTTCAAAGCCTTCTAGTTTGTTTCTGGTACTAATTTCTAAGTGCCGCAATTTTGGTGTGTTCACCCTTTACATATAAATATTTGAAACATTAATTTAGCTTTGAGTTCAACTTTTTTGTAAAATAGATTTTGCATTATTTGGGTGATTTATTAACCGGTAAATTAAATTACGTTTAACAGTACAAAATATCTTTTTAAAAGAGAGTTTAATTTAAAAATTTGTAAATCTTTATTTTTACAAATTATATGAAAAATATGTAGCTGAACTGGGTCGCAAAGGAGACCTATTATTACCGAATTTAAAAATTGTGGCTATTCTAGTATGATCTCTCTCTCTCTCTTTCAGCTCTGCTGCCGCTCTTCGTATACGTGTGAAGCACACTTGTGCTCAGAGTTGGCGAGCATGGTTGCCACTCGCCAAAATTTTTTTCTACCAAAATCTCTTAAGAAAAGTTACCAAATCTTCACTACCAAAATCTTCACTTCTTCAGTGAGAAAAAAATATACTGAATAACACTGCTATATTTCAAAATAAATATATATATACTTACAGCCCGGTTCTGTGCACTTAATAAATTCAATATTTTTATAATTTGTCAATTTTTGATTATTTATCAAGAACTCCCAGAAAATATTTTTTTTTTTTCCGACAGGGTGGGAGTATGATATAATGTGGAACGATTTTCCATCATCCCTTGTCAAATTTGGTTTGGAGACAAACCGGTTTCGGCGTTGTGCCATTTTTAGTGTAATTTTTCGTTCGGAATGTGCCGATACTTGGACCTGCGACTCACGGAATAATAGCACCGGCACACAAAAAAAGTGGCGGGTGCTTTTAACCGTTCGTTTGACTCGTACAAAATTTAGAGTAAATTGCGAAAATTGTTAATTTTTTTACTAGTTTTTTGGTTTTTCAAAATTTACTGTACGTCGAAATATAAATGCGGTAGGTGTCGAAATACGTGTCGGTAGATGGGTCTGGTAAAAAGCACGCGACTTTTTTTTTGCCGGAATAATCAAAACGATTTGTGGACCTTACCAAAAATTGCCAGATGGCCAGTATTAAAATGTGAGAGGGTAGAATTCAAAATTTATCACAAAAATTCGAAAGTTGTTTTAAAAGTGCAGCTCTTGGTGCTGTCACTGTAATTCAAATATTTCCAGTATTCGAATATGAGATGACTCTAATTTAATCGAAGTAATTTTGTAAAAGTGTTAGTAGTGCTGCCACTGAAACTCGAAGGGTTGTTATAATTACGCACATTCAAAACATAATTAATTTCTTTCTAGTAATGCAGAGAGATGTTTAGTTGCAAAAGTTACCAAAATAAAATAAAAGTTACTAAGTTACCAAACCGTTTAAAAGTTACCAATTTTGGTAGAAAGTTACCATTTGTGGCAACCATGTTGGCGAGACAGCAACGAATTAACATCGCGCATAGCTGTTCTGCTTTGTTACATGAATACAAAAATGCCTTGCGAGAAATAAGTATGTACATACCACGATGCAGCGAAACAAAGGTGGCGCCTTCCGCGGACCGCTAGTCCTTCTCTTTGACAGCATCCACCCTTTCGCTGACGTCACATTATTATTTTTTCGCACTGTTAAATTTTTATATTGTACCAATTTGCCGAAAAGTTGTACCTAAAAGTTGATATACGTACCTAAACAGTAAACATGTATTTTTATGTGCATAAATTTTTGGTAGTTGGTGGACTACATCTTCCTTTTGTACCATAACAATTTTTCTATTTACATGAAACAATATTTGGCTACGTTCCAAATGTACCTAAAATAATGTGCTTGTACCGAATGTACGTTCAAATTTAAGAAACTGAAGAGTGGGTACAATTCATCCTAGTTTTAGATCACTATTTCGCACCACTTGTTCGCTTCTTCCTCTTCTTCTTCAAAATGATTCTTTACACTCTTATTCTCAAAATAATGTGACGTCACACCCAGTTGCTCTCCGCTCGATTGGCGCATCTAGTATTCTATCATTCTTGTGTACATACATACTTGCTTGCTTGAAAATGCTTTTGGTGGCAGGCAATGATTTGGCGTGGTTGCATCCAAATGAATTTTTAAATTTTTAATTTGAGTTTTTATGTATGCAAATTAGACTGCATCACTCCCCATACAAAAAAAAATCCGTACTGTTTTTCCATTAGAATTATAAAATCTATTATATTTTAAGACGTCCACCAAAATATTTCGAAAAAAATATTAAGATTCAAGTGAGCTGGACGGATTTGAAAATACCTCCAAAGATGGAGTTTTTTATGAATAAAAATAGTTTCTTAAAGATTTTTTTTGAAAAAATACCCTCAAATGACAAAACGGTTTAAGCTTAAAAAATTTGCGTAAAAATATTTTTAAAAGATTTTTGATGCTGTTTTCAACTTTTTTCAAAGATTGGTATAAGAAAAACTTGAGCCTAAACTCTCCCGATTTAGACTTGTGAGATATCATTGGAAAGGTATTTTCTCGCCCTTTTTATTTCTTTGCTAATAAACTCATTCAAAGCATGAAAGAGAAAGGTAGGATGAACGAATATCAAATCTGTGAAAAAAGGAAAAAAAACAGCATCAAAAATCGCATTATTACGATTCCGTTGAAAATATTTTTAAATATTTTTATGCAGAATTTTTAAGCCTAACTTGTTTTGTCATCTGAGGGGACTTTTTTCAAAAAGTTCTATAAGAAACTATTTTTATTCATAGTAAACTCCATTTTTGGAGGTATTTTCAAATCGGTCCAGCTCGCTTAAATCTTAATATTTTTCCGAAATATTTTGGTGGACGTCTTAAAATGTAATAAATTTTGTAATCCCGGCGGAAAAACCGCAACTTTTTTTGGTGATGCAGTCTAATGTACATATCATACCTATCGCTCATTTACTTCAATACTATCTTAACTCAAAAAACTAAAAACTCGATAAAAACGGCTTTAAAGTTTTAAATTTACATATATCTACTCCCATGGTAAAAACTAATACATATTTTGTTCTAGTGAGCTACTGATAATCGTTACAGCTTTGAATTTTTTACACATCATAGGAAAGAGGTAACGTTCATTCTTAACACGATTTTTGCTTTTTTTGGATTATGACACTTTTCTAGTAAATGAGCGACGCCCATATGTATATATATGTTAATTATATGTATTTATATGTTTTTATTGAAGCCCGATAATTTAAAAATTTTGTTTTAGTTCTCGTAATTTCCTACTAGGTTGCACATGCGGAGCAGTTTTCTTGTTCTCACCAACACAGTCACAGTTTAACTTTTGGCGACCACAAATGTACATGTATGCATATGTTCTCATTCTCTTTTAATGTTTGCATTAGTAATGAGGGTCGGAGTACAATCTGTTTTATTACGCTCTTCTTCCCCCCTCATCAAGCTCCTAAATGAGCCAAGCCGGCTCCTCAGTGCAAAAGGCTCCTGGGAGCCAATTTGACCATCTCTTGGGTTAAAGAAAGCCAACTACCATACCTACACGAAAGCGTCGGGCTGAGCGTTTTCTGATGCCTAGCGTTAACCCCGAAGTGCAACATCTAAACAAAATCGGCAACGATTTCGCCGTTTTCTGCAGCCAACTTCATTTCCTAACGCCCTGTCAAAATCGGATTTTCTAACCGCTAAGCGTTCACGCCGCTTTATTTCGTTATGCTTCATACAAATTTTTTGACAGCCAGACAACGCTGACGCTTTTGTTTAGGTATGGCTGTTACAGCCGAAAATATTTTTTAGAATGTTGCCACCTGTTTGAAAATTTTTATTTAATTTAATTATTGAACACTAGCAAATACCCGGCGTGCTTCGCTGCGCCTTAAAAGTATTTTTGTCTTATAACTCTCTCCCAAAACTCGTATGGCCTCATTTATAAAATACTAGAAATACCTGGGGTTCTTCGCAGCGCCTTCAAAGTATTTTTGTTACTTTTTTGTTACTGTAGNAATTTAATTTAATTATTGAACACTAGCAAATACCCGGCGTGCTTCGCTGCGCCTTAAAAGTATTTTTGTGTTATAACTCTCTCCCAAAACTCGTATGGCCTCATTTATAAAATACTAGAAATACCTGGAGTTCTTCGCAGCGCCTTCAAAGTATTTTTGTTACTTTTTTGTTACTGTAGGACGTATTTGTATAGTAGATTTTTGTTTGGGGAAAGGGTGCGATAGTAGACTCAAGTTATAAGATTATAAATTAAATATCGAAGAGAAAGTCGGTACTTTACATATTTTCTAATTACCTTCGAAAAGATATTAACTAACACCCACACTAAAAAAAAAAATAAACAATACTTCATAGATCGATTTTTTTTTAATCTTACTTCATAAAGCTCTCTAAATATATTTTATAAATGAGGCCATGAGCTTTGGAAAAATAAACAATACTTCATAGATCGATTTTTTTTTTAATCTTACTTCATAAAGCTCTTTAAATATATTTTATAAATGAGGCCATGAGCTTTGGAAGAGAGTTACAACAAAAAAATAATATTAAGGCGCAGCGAAGCACGCAGGGTTTTTGCTAGTTTTTTTTATAAAACTCAAACATATGACTTAACCACCTCCAAATATATTCACATTTCAAACTACGAACAAAAATTATAAAAATTAAACAACTTTTAACAATTACTCCCAAAAATTTCAAACATTTTATTCAGAATTTTTAGAAAAATTGTAGGTACCTTCGCAGTTTTATAGCCCATTAAATTTTAGTAGGTCAAAGTGCAAATTTCAAGACACTAGCGTTGACTTTTAATAATAAAAATATAAGAAATCAGCGCCAGCATCTTGAGATTTGTATAATTTTTGTGCGAAGTTGGTAATTTGGATTTATGTCATATGTTAAGAGTTTTGTAAAACTATTATAAACATTAAATAAACAAAAGAACAAGTAATTTTTAGCAAAAAAAACACCGACTTAAAAAAATATATATATGTATACAGTATCGGTCATATCTATAGCACGCCATTTCAAAGTGTTATTGTGTGACACTTATGTTTATTTATTTATTTTTAAGAATTTTCAATTAAAATTTAGTTCATTCTCAGACAGCCCTCATATATACCCAAATTTAACAAATTTAACAATTTGTAGAAAACATCAAAAAAGTGCAAAAAGTTCACCTAAATTTCAAACTTTTTTCACGGAAGTGTTAGAATTTTTTTGAGTACACAGTTTTTTAGACCCTGCAATTTTAGTCTCATAATGTGCAAATTTCAAGTGGCTACGAATTACCGTTAATTTTTTTGAATTTTTTTGTCGCATTGGCTTCCATATAATGAATAAACTTAATTTATTTGTATATGGAAGAAAATCGCAACACCTTTGGCGAAACAAATTCTAAAAAATCAACGGTTACCTCTAGCCACTTGAAACTTGCACATTATCAGACTAAAATTGATTGGGCTATAAAACTGTGTATTCAGAAAAAATCTAACACTTCCGAGAAAAAAGTTTGAAATTTATATGAAAATTTGTTGCACTTTTTTGTAGTATTCTACAAATTTTTCGACTTGGGTTTATATGGGTTTTGTTAGAGAAAGAACTATATTTTAATTGAAAATTCTTAAAAATAAATAAATAAACATAAGTGGCACACAATATCACTTTGAAATGGCGTGCTATAGATATGTCCGATACTGTATATATTTCATGATCCAATGATCGGATCTAAACCAACACTACCTTTCTATTGCAAAACGAATTATCGAAATCGGTTGACGTGGTCCAAAGTTATGCGGTAACATACATTAAAAAAAAAAAAATATTCCGACGAACTGATAACCTCCTCCTTTTTTGGAAGTCGGTTAAAAAAAGCCAAAACTGGTCAAAATGCCACTTAACTTAGCTGACGACAAGTGTACCTCTACATAAGTGTACATTTGAAAACCATTAATGAAGATGGAAAACTCCTGCAGTGCACAGAGATGAGGTAATCAGTTTTTCACGTTTTCTGAAAAATGCGTTTTTTGAGTTGATCGCACTTTAGATCTAGGTGTGCGATATGTACCAGGGATGTTGCGACTATTTGCATTCGCATTCGTTAAGCGAACGATTCGCATCATTTTACATATTCGCATTCCCATCAAATGATACGAATGTTTTTCGAATGCGAATGTGTACATGGGCAGAGAGTCCACTCTAATATTGTTGAAATGGCTCTATCTAAAGAGAGTGCGGACAATAACCGGGTTTTAGCTTCAGGCGCTAAACGGTTAAGTAGTATATCAAGCAGCATTGATGGGCCTTCAACAAGTACCGCTAAAAGTCTTATAAGCAACCTAAAAACTAATTTTAGATTCCTCCAGTGAAAGCGAAGGCTCGGATGTAGAATCTGGACATTAAAAAATGTGAAATTGAAGCTCAATTGAAGGCCTATCTTAAATAAAGACGAGCCCATCTCGGTGAAAATCCTCTCGATTGGTGGTAAACTAAACTAAAATACATACGACAAATTGAAAGATCTGGCCCGCAAATATTTGAGCGCTCCATCCGCCAGCGTTCCAAGTGAGCAATTGTTCAGAGCTGCCGGCCTTATATACGAGCCTCTAAGAAATCGCCTCGTGGGAGAAAAGGCAGCAAAATTACTTTTTTTGAAATATAATATGCCCTTTTGAACTTTGACTACTAGATTAAAACACTGTATAGATTAAGCACTCGTTCCATATTCTATTAATTTACAAAATTTTTAAGTAATAAAAAACGAGCACTTAAGTTCATTGTAGCTTTTTTAATGTTATTCCTAACATTCGCATTCGCATTCGCACATTCGAATTAAAATATGACATTCGAAACATCCCTAATATGTACATATGACTGAACACACAACACATAATACATACATATGCCAGAAACATGAATGTGTAAAAATGAAAATGTTGGGAAATCAAGTTTGAAAGTTTTTTATGAGACTTAACTCTACATTCGTAATTGACATTGTAAAGTGCATGGGTAAATCTAAAAAACAGGTAACTTTTATATTTATTTTTATATTTTGATGCAGTTTACTTTTATTTGGCACGTAGATCATGGATCCACAGTGTTGCCTCTAAATTTCATTTGGGATCTTAGCTTTTAGTTTTTTGCGATTTGCAAGCTTATTTTGCATTTTTCGTAAAAAATGGTTAAACACAAAGTTGTAGAGAATTTAATTTCCCACATTTTTTATTTACATAGAGGGTTAAAAAAAAAAATTTTATTGTAAATAATTAGCAGACTGCGAAAAAATATTACATTATCACGGTTTTCGCCATTTTTCAACATTTTCTGTTCAAAATACGTAGCATATTTAAATTCCAAAGTTTTATACGAACGTTTTTTTTTTGTACGACGCTTAGATCACGATGATTTTAAAAATTCATAATGGCGAACCCAATATAGCGTCCAAAAAATTAAAGTCGATCCGATTCGCTTCTTGGGCCGCTTATTACGAATCTGAGGTCAGGTTGGAAAAATTCAAAATGGCGGGCCCAATATGGCGAAAAATAAATTTAAATCGATTAGATTCGCTTAAAATTGTAACTTGATTGTACGGTTCTTAAGGTCTCTGATTACGAAACGGAAATCAGTCTTAGGGCCAGTTTCTCAGTGTCTGGTTAACACTAACTACAGGTTAAACATCGTTATCGACTTGGTCGACTCCATAACATCTAACAGGGAGTCGATAACGTCGAAAACCATGTTTAACCTGTAGCTAGTGTTAACCAAACATTGAGAAACTGGCCCATAAAAAATTCAAATGGCGGATCAGTTTGACAACGCCGGTAATCTTCTGTGAGTGTGTATATCTCTGACCTTTTTCTATGCAGCTGGACCCATGTTTTTCAGTAGGTTCTTGGATGGTTTAGATTCACAACTGGGTCCGATAGTTGGCACTACGGTTGATTTTGGGCTTTGATGTTCATTTTTAACCGACTTCCAAAAAAGGAGGAGGTTATCAGTTCGTCGGAATATTTTTTTTTTTTTATGTATGTTACCGCACAACTTTNAATTGCATCGGAAAGCTAGTGTCTCAGAGGTGGTCCCATACTAATCTGGTTAAGATCCGATCAGTGGATCATGAGATATATATATATATATTTTTTTATATGAGAGTTGAAGTCGGTTTTTCTTTTTGCTAAAAATTACTTGTCATCTATTCCTTTGCCATACAGATAAACATATAACCCCAAAATTTTAACTAACTAAAGCTGGGTTAGCCGTACAACTAACCCAGCCCCTTGAATTAATTTTGAAACAGAATCATTAGTTAATGAAGAATTGCACATTCAAACTCTCTGAAAATAATTCTTATAATTTTTTTTTGTATCATAGTAAGCGCTGATTTCAAATTACGTATGTAGTATTTGACCTATTAATGAACATAACTTAAATCTTATAGACGTTTTGATACTTAAATTTATATTCGTAGTGTTTCTATATAAATGCGTTCTTATTTAATGTGTGTATGTCCTTTGGGTGTTTTATATAAATAAATAAAATAAACTATTTGGTAACCATCCCGGTCACGGTTTTAAAATCAACTAGAACTTTGACACTTAAATATACCAAGTATTTTCAACAGAAATAGATGAAAAATGGCGAAAACCGTTTCAATGTACCATTTTCATATTCGTAATCAAAGACCTTAAGAACCCTTCATTGAAAAGTTTTAAGCGAATCTAATCGATTTAAATTTTTTCGCCAAATTGGGTCCGCCATTTTGAATTTTTCCAACCTGACCTCAGATTCGTAATAATGGCAAGGGCGTTAGCCCCGTACAGTTGATAGTTCGCTAGCGCGTTTAAAATAAGTGAAGTTCAGGAAAGCAAAAACTAAGTTTTTTGTACGGCTAAACCTACCCCGTTAAAACGGAGCAAAGCAGTTCTGTTTGCTATAAAATTTAGTTGGTAGTTCCTGCTAGATAGAGGTGAGTTAGCATACAAAAATTTCTTTAAAATTCTGATAAAAAGAATTACAAAAATTAAATAAAAGTTAAATAACGTAAACGGTAATTAAATTAAAATAAAATAAATTGAAATTATATTAAAGTAAAATTTAACCAAGTTAAAATAAAGCAAACTAAAAAAGGACAAAATTATCTAACAAAAAAACAGGAGGGAAAGTAAAATAAACCTAAATAAAACAAAATTCGACTACGTTAAAAATTGAATTATAATAATTTAAATTAAGCTAAAATAATAGTAAAATCAATCGAATTTGAAATAAAGCTTAAATAAATTGTGTGAAATTAAATTAACTAAAATTAAATTAAGTTCCTAGGAAACTAAATTGAAGAAAATATGATGAAATTAATCGTGAACGTATGTATCTGCATGTGAGTGCGTTTGTACAGACAAACGTAGGCACACATGCACATACATACGTATGTACATAGTGACAAGTAAAAGAAAAAAAATTAGCATGCGATAAAATTTTGTAGGCAGGGTATCTAATGTTAGGATGAACTTTTATTTTAGGTCCTCGCCAGGCAGGGGGGTCAGTAGGGGCCTCTATATATGTATATATATATATCCGAGCGAGGAAAAGTAAGCACATACTTACATGCATGTAAACATCATATCGGGATATATAATGCATGTAAAGTGGCCAACGACCGATTGTACATGCCCAGAAAAAAATCGGTAATCTCTCTTAGTGGTAACGTGTTCCAGAAGGCATTGCGTTATAATGCCTTCGAATTTTTTCGCTTATTTTAGGCATTGCCGGTAATGCGCAAAGTAGAATGTCCGACAACATCTTATTTATTTCGCTTCTTTGTTTCATTTCGGGGAATGCAGATTAGAATGTCCTATAATATTTCTTTTTTAATTCGCTTCTTTGCTTCATTTCGGGGAATGCAAAGTGTAAAGTCCTTCAATATTAGAATAGAATAGAATAGAATGAATATCCAAAAACTCTTTTTCTACCGTTACTTTCTGTGGAAATTTCTCTCGCATAAAAATCATGTTTTGCTTTGTTCAATTTGCAGCGAAGTTGAAGTAAGTCAATGAAGTGAAGTACCAGAGTGAGGAAGTACAATTTTAAACTTAATTAAATATGCATGTATGTACATACCGATTTTTAAGTAAAATCTAAGTACCCAAATACATACCTATGTATGTATAAAAACTGATTTATAAAAATTTTAATATTTTAAGACATTTTCTAATTTCAATTTAATATAAATAAGCATGGACTTATCTAAGCATTCTACATTAGTTTCTCTGTAAGGCATGCTTTGTTCGCTTCTCTGGATTCTGTTTATCCATGTGTTCTCCCTTCGTTTGAAGGTAATGCTGTGGGTAAGGGCTTACCGCCAATGACATGCCCATGTTAAAATAATGCCTTCTTGAAGCGAGAGGGTAAGCGATTCCCATCGCCTAGCTCGTTTCCACTTTCGTTTCTGTGGTAATCGTGTTTTTGCTGGGTGATATTGGGCAACATAAAGATGGGCATAGAAGGAAGGCGAAAGTAAATAATAAGCCGAAGCGGGAGTCACGCACACTTACTTCAGCGCAACCAGAGCACCAGGCATCGAGGGAATGATATCTTCCATGCTTTCAGTAGTGACACTCTCTTAAATTTATTCGCCGTTCCAGTACTATTGCAGAAAAGGTTGATAGGAAGTGGAGCAGCGTTGAGGTTGACCTAACCTCTATTCAGCCATTCGTTCCTTGGCGTGAAACTTTTTTATTGTTTTAATTATAGACTTGTTTGTAGGCTTTTTTTATCTTGTCTTACGATGGAAGTATTTAATTATTTTCGGCAAAGAATTTAAGTGGGTTTTTGGTTGTTCGATTTATATAAACATATGCTAGTATTAGTTTTTTTTTGCTCGCCAATTAGTTTTTTTTTTGCTTAAGTCACCATTTATGCACGATATCTTTTAGCTTAAATTTCCATTTTTCTCCAGTAGCCTTTCTTTATTTGTAAACACTTTTTTTTTTGTTGTCACTTTTGCCTTATGATTAACCATCATAGTTAAATTAAATAGTTTTTTTATAATATGAAAATCGACGTAGAGTCGGTGGCAGACGCATTGAAGTTGAGGCGGTCTAAATGAGATTTCTAGGAATTTGCAAGTCTAGCTCAGTTCCAATTTTCCTTTGGAAAGCATTGGAAACTTACATATGTATGAATTTTGTATATGCATTTTTTGCAGCTCTCCCATCTCACTGGTGCAGGCGCCTTCATCGGGATTGAGATCGGTAAGTGCTATCGTGTAAGATTACTCACATATACAACTTAAATTATTTTAATAAGAAACAAGCGGTCCCATGCGCAGTCTGCGCAGACAGAAATACACAGTAAACTCATCCCTCCTTGTAGCCACAGATAGAAGCAGACTGTTCTAATAGTTCGCGGAAATAATTATTCTTATAAACCCCTTATTTTTATTATACATATATGTAGGTTTTAATTAATAAAACACGTATTTTTGGTGGTTTATAGAATATAGTTTAATTTAAGATAGTTTAATTTCACTTAAGTTAACATTTAGTACTAGTTTTAGCCATTTATTTAGCTTAAGTCTTTTAGTTTAGTATAGATTAGTTTTAATTAGATATTTATTTAACTTTAGTTTAATGTTTAAAAGTAAGACTTGGGAGTAGTAATCAATACCACCGGTCAGCTTCAGTCGTTAGCGCGAACTGTCCTTTTGCTTTTCATTTTTGTCAGTTCACCCCATGACGGTCGTTATTGCGTTTGATTTGTATGTCATGTTTGTATGTATGTCATTTGAATAGTTGTGTTGTTGTTGTTGTAGCAGCATACAAGTTCCCCAAAGGGTTTTTGGGGAGTGTTGCTGGAGTGATAGTCCTTGGCCAGATATAAATCTGGGTCGTTCCGGTTACGTAGACCCGACTGTCGTGAATAGTTGTGTCTTTTCCTGTGCTTGACTGAATCAGATGTTTGTGCGTGAATTGCCTAATTATTTTTGTTCATATGTTTGACTGAGATGGATGTTTATGAGTATTCGCGAATTGTATATGTTCTTATTATTGGCTGAGATGTATGCTTGTGAATACTCTTGTAAATATAGGGTGCTTGGTACAATTCCTACAACTCGGCCCTACCTGACAAAACGTTCGCCCACGAACGGGGCTACCACTTTTTCATATTATCAGCAGATGATGTCGTTACCCGAGGCCCCTCACAATTCCCCACTCTCTCAACTTCATAACGGTCATGATTGAGTTTATTCACTATTTTGTATGGCCCCAGAAACTTCGGCCGTAACTTCATACCTACGCCAAACTGTGTCCGCTTTATTGCAACCAGGTCGTTCACTTTATATTGCGTTCCTAGTTTCCTATTCTTATTGTACGTGTTTCTGTTCTCCTCTTGTACTTTTCGTATATTAGTTTTAGCTGTTTCACGTAAAATTTCCCTCTCCTCATCAAAATTACTAACTACTTCTTCCTCTAAAATTTCCTTCAACCTCAAGTCCTCCTTAACACGCATATCGCACCCTGTTAGTAGCCTAAACGGGGGCATAGTAGTACTACGACTTGGTGTGTTGTTGATATATTGCTGAACTTGGCCAACGTACTTATACCACTGACCTGGATTCGCATGAGCTAGTTTTGCCAACATTGGTACCACAACCCGATGCATTCGCTCTACTTGGCCATTTCCCCTAGGGACACCAGTAGTAATCAACAAATGCTGTATACCATTGCTTTCGCAATAGTTCTCGAAACTATGTGACGTGAAAGCTGCTCCCCTGTCTGTGATAATTCTACGCGGATTGCCAAATATCGATGCTTGCCTCGTTAAGTGGTCCACAACTGCATCTGATCCTGTATCTTTTGTGGGATAAAGCCACACAAACTTCGAAAATGCGTCTACGGCCACTAATATGTAACTGTATTTTTTGCCTGTCACCGTCATTGGTCCTACGTGATCTATATGGTACGTTTTTAGTGGATGGTCTTCCTTATCGATAGGTGATAAGAAGCCTTCCTTCTTACCGCTTTTAGCGTTTATCACTAAACACTGTACACAATTCTTGACTATTTTTCCAACTTTCGATTCTAATTCTGGAATATAATATGTTTTCTCCACGCAATCGCATGTTTTTTTGGATGAGAAGTGACCTTGCCTATGAGCTACCTGAATTATCTCTTCCTCCAAGGAATTAGGAACCACTATCAATTCCCTGGTGTAATCTTTGTATAATATATCATGGCGGATATAAAAATCTTCGTAACTGGACGTCTCTAATATTTTCCTTATAGCACGAGTCCATTTATCGTCTAACTGTGCTTCTTTCAATCTGTGCCGTAGTGAGTCGTTTATAAGCATGCAACTTAATCTGCTAAGTGCATCAGCATGCTTCATTTGCGTTCCCGACCTATGTTCCACGGTATAATTGAACTCTTGAAGGAACATTGCCCACCTAGCGACTCGCGTCGGTACGTCCTTCTTCTTTAAGGTCATCGCAAAAGCGTTGCAATCTGTCACTATTTTGAATGGTAACCCTAACACGTAAACTCTCCACTTCTTAAGAGCCTCCACTATCGCAAGAACCTCCAGCTCATAAGAGTGGTAGTTTTCTTCCGATGGTTTTGTCTTTCGGCTCATGTACATGACCGGGTGGAACTGTTGGTCCTCTGGCTCTTGTTGTAACAGAACAGCTCCGTAACCATGTTTAGAAGCATCTGTATGAATTTCTGTAACGCCGTTCGGATCATACAGCTTCAACACCGGAGATTGTACAAGAGCCTCCTTAAGTTGCTGAAAAGCGATAGTTTGCTCATCTCCCCACTTATAATTTACATTCCTACGTAGTAAGTCTGTCAATGGTTTGGCCATCAGTGCGTAGTTCTTAATGAATCTGCGAAAATATGATGTTAAACCCACAAACCTCTGAACTGCTTTTTGATCCTTCGGTACCTTGAATGCTTTTACTGCTCGAGTTTTCTCTAACGACGGTCGCACTGTGTTGTTTTCTATAATATAACCAAGAAAATCTACCTTCCGTTTCAGAAAGCTACACTTTCTCCACTTTATGCGCAGTCCTGCCTTTGCTGCTATGTTCAAAACCTTTTCCAGTTTTAAAATACCTTCTTTCTCGTCTGCCGATGGAATGATTATGTCATCCATGTAAATAACGATAGTCCCGTCATTAATCAACTGTCTAAATATCGCGTTTATATATCTGCAGAAAACTGCAGGCGAATTCGATATTCCGAATGGTACATAAAGAAATTCGTACTGACCCTTGCTTGTAACAAATGCTGTATATTTCCGTGAACCTTCTTCAACGGGGACATGGAAAAATCCGTTTTCTAAATCTAATGTTGTAAACACCTTAGACCCCTGCAACCTCTCAACTACCTCGTCCATTAATGCCATGGGAAAATTGTCGCGTACAACCTTCTCGTTTAGCTTTCGGTAGTCACAACAAAGACGTTTGCTTCCGTCCTTTTTACCTACCAGCACAATTGGAGAAGCATAGTTCGAATTACTCGTAGTAATTATACCCTCATCTAACCACGTTTTAATCTGTTTTTCGATAAATTTTTGGTCCTCGTAGGACGTTCTCCTAGGACGTTGATAAACCGGCAAATCGTCGGTTAGTACAATCTTCATCTCAACTTGAGATTCTACACACTTCAACGGTACATACTGCCTAACAAGTTCGTCAATAGCAGCCGAATCACCTTTACTGAGGTGAGCTAGGTCGTGTTGTGAACCTTCTACCTCCTCAACCTGTAGACACAGTCCTGGAAATTCTTCCCTCAACTCCAGTATGCTACTCTCTGAAACCCTCGTTTCCTTGCCTTCCTTTTGTTTGTACGTGAGTACATCACCATCTTCTCGGATTATCAAATCCACTTGACTTAGTATCGAACGACCCAAAATAGCTGGATAATCCATGTCTGCATCTTTAATAATATGAAACGTTATCCCTATCTCCACGTCGTCCACCAACGCCTTCGCGTTAAAGCTTCCTGAGGTACATATCTCCCGATGACCTATCCCTTCTAATCTACGCTTATCTCCGTTAATCCTTAACCCAAAATCTAACTCGTTTACCGTCGATTGCCGTATTAAGCATAAACCGCTTCCCGTATCAAGTAAAGCTGGGAAAATGGTATTACCCACCTTTAACTTCTTGAATCTTAAATCCCTATCTGCTCTCGAAGGTTTCCATTTAATCTCCTTTACCGTGTTCAAATTCCTCTTTTCTGACTTCACCTTAACATTCTCTCCTGGACATTTATAAGACTTGTGTCCCATCTTACTACACTTGAAGCACTTGACCTGTTGGTCCTTCAATGTACAGTCCTTAGCTACGTGAGACGCATCTCCACATTTAAAACATTTCCTTTCGCCAGGTTGCGATTTATCTTTATCCACCTTTTCACTTTTCGGCTTAAAATCTACCGCGGTAGATTTCGGTTTCGTCGAAATTTTTTTGTAAATTTTTATCTGTTCTTTTAGCTCTTTGATACTTTTGGCTTGATATAAGACGGTTTTGTTGAACCTGGTGTCCGGTATCCCTGCCACAAAATAATCTAACAGACTTGGCTCATCTAAATGAATCTTTTTCCCGAATTCCATCAATGCATACAAAAACTCTAAGAATGTCTCATTATACTTCTTTTGTCGATTTCTCAATATTCTGTGCACCTCTGCTGAACATAAGCTGACCCCGAATTCTGCAATGAGAGCTTACTGAACTGTTGCTTCTTCAATTTACATATATTTCAAAAGTTTTGTGAGTTTTACTTTGTTGTATTGCGATCTCTATTACTCTCGCTATGTATTATTCGTACCATTTATATTTCTTCAGCTTTAATGTGAAACGACAGTTTTTAGCATAGCATAGCAGCAACAAATCGTGCAAAGTATGGTATGATCCATAGGTTCTTGAACCAAACTGTACCAAAAAATCAAAGCCATCAGGTGTCCAGAAATCTATGTAAGTAGGCTGGTCGAGTGGCGTCGGTACAAGTGCATCAAATTGTGCTGTTGCGTAGTTGACTTAGCGTTTGCGGAAGCGTTAGTACAGTCAGTGTATACATATATACACCAGCGTTGCCGTTTTGGTCCAATTGGACCAAAATTGGTAGGTTCATTCTCCTTTGGTAGCTTGGTTGGTTTGATGAACCTTTTGGTAGGCAAAAATGTTTTGAAAATACAACCGAATTGAGCACTAAAATTTGTTCGCTTAATTTATGTTTACACGTTCAAAACATTGCTTTCACTTTGTTCGCACGTATACGATTTCTTTGTTTTTTCTATATTTTATTAAGCAGACAATTTTCTGCAAACAAAAACTAACTTCCCAAAGCTATGATCGATCAGCTGTTGAAATAGAATGAGAAATTACTTATCGTCTTGAAAAAAAAATTGATGATAGGCAATTTGCAATGTGTGGATGTATTGGTAAAAAAGTGCGAGTGTATGCAAATTGAAAAGAATTTGGGAATTTTTTGATTGAACTGCATAAAATGTCTGATTTTGTTTTTTCACGCACAAAAAAAAATGTTTGAATAAATCAAATTAATCTCAAAGATATTTACATGTTTTGCTAAATATTTTTATGGAATAAGTAAATTCTTTTATTTAAAGGCACGAATTTGTTTTGTTTAACATTAAAATTTGTATGAATTGTTAACTAATACTGTAAACAGTAATATGTATAGTTTTTATTTTGGCTGTTAATTTGTGCTGAAAATCCCGTAAATTCAAGAAATCTAGCTTTAATGAGGAAAAAAAGTTTGGTAGTTTGCAAACTGATTTGGTAGGCGATTTGGTACCTAATAATACTTTCAAGTGGCAACACTGATATACACATATAAACGGCGTGTTGAACAAAAACTCAAAGCAATCAGGTGTCCAGGAAGCTTAGTAGGCTGGTTGAGTGGCGTCGGTACAAGTGTATCGAAGTGTGTTGTTGCGCAGTGAACTTGGCGTTTCAGAAGCGTCAGTACAGTGTTTGTACATATCTAAGTACAAACAGACAAGCGTGGTGATGCTAAAAGGGTGGTTTTTTGCACATAGCCAGTAGCGAGCAAAGACAAAGCGTCGGTTTGTGTTGCTACGTGGTAAGAACATTGAAAGTGTCGTTTTGTTTCCAATAAGAAGATACAAACAGACATATGTACATATGTCTGTACAAAAGTGAAGCGTAAGCAAGTGTTGGTGGACAGAACAGTGTAGTAACACATACACATAAGTGTATTTACATAACGACGCTAAAAACTGTCGTTTCACATTAAAGCTGAAGAAATATAAATGGTACGAATAATACATAGCGAGAGTAATAGAGATTGCAATACAACAAAGTAAAACTCACAAAACTTTTGAAATATATGTAAATTGAAGAAGCAACAGTTCAGTAAGCTCTCATTGCAGAATTCGGGGTCAGCTTATGTTCAGCAGAGGTGCACAGAATATTGAGAAATCGACAAAAGAAGTATAATGAGACATTCTTAGAGTTTTTGTATGCATTGATGGAATTCGGGAAAAAGATTCATTTAGATGAGCCAAGTCTGTTAGATTATTTTGTGGCAGGGATACCGGACACCAGGTTCAACAAAACCGTCTTATATCAAGCCAAAAGTATCAAAGAGCTAAAAGAACAGATAAAAATTTACAAAAAAATTTCGACGAAACCGAAATCTACCGCGGTAGATTTTAAGCCGAAAAGTGAAAAGGTGGATAAAGATAAATCGCAACCTGGCGAAAGGAAATGTTTTAAATGTGGAGATGCGTCTCACGTAGCTAAGGACTGTACATTGAAGGACCAACAGGTCAAGTGCTTCAAGTGTAGTAAGATGGGACACAAGTCTTATAAATGTCCAGGAGAGAATGTTAAGGTGAAGTCAGAAAAGAGGAATTTGAACACGGTAAAGGAGATTAAATGGAAACCTTCGAGAGCAGATAGGGATTTAAGATTCAAGAAGTTAAAGGTGGGTAATACCATTTTCCCAGCTTTACTTGATACGGGAAGCGGTTTATGCTTAATACGGCAATCGACGGTAAACGAGTTAGATTTTTGTTTAAGGATTAATGGAGATAAGCGTAGATTAGAAGGGATAGGTCATCGGGAGATATGTACCTCAGGAAGTTTATTCGCGAAGGCGTTGGTGGACGACGTGGAGATAGGGATAACGTTTCATATTATTAAAGATGCAGACATGGATTATCCAGCTATTTTGGGTCGTTCGATACTAAGTCAAGTGGATTTGATAATCCGAGAAGATGGCGATGTACTCACGTACAAACAAAAGGAAGGCAAGGAAACGAGGGTTTCAGAGAGTAGCATAATGGAGTTGTGGGAAGAATTTCCAGGACTGTGTCTACAGGTTGAGGAGGTAGAAGGTTCACAACACGACCTAGCTCACCTCAGTAAAGGTGGTTCGGCTGCTATTGACGAACTTGTTAGACGGTACATACTGTTGACTCAAGTTGAGATGAAGATTGTACTAACGGATGATTTGCCGGTTTATCAACGTCCTACGAGGACCAAAAATTTATCGAAAAACAGATAAAAACGTGGTTAGATGAGGGTATAATTGCTACGAGTAATTCGAACTATGCTTCTCCAATTGTGCTGGTAGGTAAAAAGGATGGAAGCAAACGTCTTTGTTGTGACTACCGAAAACTTAACGAGAAAGTTGTACGCGACAATTTTCCCATGACATTAATGGATGAGGTAGTTCAGAGGTTGCAGGGGTCTAAGGTGTTCACAACATTAGATTTAGAAAACGGATTTTTCCATGTCCCCGTTGAAGAAGGTTCACGGAAATATACAGCATTTGTGACAAGCAAGGGTCAGTACGAATTTCTTTATGTACCATTCGGAATATCGAACTCGCCGGCAGTTTTCTGCAGATACATAAACGCGATATTTAGAGAGTTGATTAATGACGGGACTATCGTTATTTTAATGGATGACATAATCATTCCATGGGCAGACGAGAAAGAAGGTATTTTAAAAATAGAAAAGGTTTTGAACTTAGCAGCAAAGGCGGGACTGCGCATAAAGTGGAGAAAGTGTAGCTTTCTGAAACGGAAGGTAGATTTTCTTGGTTATATTATAGAAGACAACACAGTGCGACCGTCGTTAGAGAAAACTCGAGCAGTAAAAGCATTCAAGGCACCGAAGGACCAAAAAGCAGTTCAGAGGTTTGTGGGTTTAACATCATATTTTCGCAGATTCATTAAGAACTATGCACTGATGGCCAAACCATTGACAGACTTACTACGTAGGAATGTAAATTTTAAATGGGGAGATGAGCAAACTATCGCTTTTCAGCAACTAAAGGAGGCTCTTGTACAATCTCCGGTGTTGAAGCTGTATGATCCGAGTGGCGTTACAGAAATTCATACAGATGCCTCTAAACATGGTTACGTAGCTGTACTGTTACAACAAGAGCCAGAGGACCAACAGTTTCACCCGGTCATGTACATGAGCCGGAAGACAAAACCATCGAAAGAAAACTACCACTCTTATGAGCTGGAGCTTCTTGCGATAGTGGAGGCTCTTAAGAAGTGGAGAGTTTACGTGTTAGGGTTTCCATTCAAAATAGTGACAGATTGCAACGCTTTTACGATGACCTTAAAGAAGAAGGACGTACCGACGCGAGTCGCTAGGTGGGCAATGTTCCTTCAAGAGTTCAATTATACTGTGGAACATAGGTCGGGAACGCAAATGAAGCATGCTGATGCACTTAGCAGATTAAGTTGCATGCTTATAAACGACTCACTACGGCACAGATTGAAAGAAGCACAGTTAGACGATAAATGGACTCGTGCTATACGGAAAATTTTAGAGACGTCCAGTTACGAAGATTTTTATATCCGCCATGATATATTATACAAATATTACAGCAGGGAATTGATAGTGGTTCTTAATTCTTTGTAGGAAGAGATTATTCAGGTAGCTCATAGGCAAGGTCACTTCTCAGCCAAAAGAACATGCGATTGCGTGGAGAAGGCATATTATATTCCAGAATTAGAATCGAAAGTTGGAAAAATAGTCAAGAATTGTGTAGTGTTTAGTAATAAACGGTAAGAGCGGTAAGAAGGAAGGCTTCTTATCACCTATCGATAAGGAAGACCATCCATTAAAAACGTACCATATAGATCACGTAGTACCAATGACGGTTACAGGCAAAAAATACAGTTATATATTAGTGGTCGTAGACGCATTTTCGAAGTTTGTGTGGCTTTATCCCACAAAAGATACAGGATCAGAGGCAGTTGTGGACCACTTAGCGAGGCAAGCATCGATATTTGGGAATCCGCGTAGAATTATCACAGACAGGGGAGCAGCTTTCACGTCACATAGTTTCGAGAACTTTTGCGAAAGCAATGGTATACAGCATTTGTTGATTACTACAGGTGTCCCTAGGGGAAATGGCCAAGTAGAGCGAATGCATCGGGTTGTGGTACCAATGTTGGCAAAACTAGCTCATGCGAATCCAGGTCAGTGGTATAAGTACGTTGGTCAAGTTCAGCAATATATCAACAACACACCAAGTCGTAGTATTACTATGTCCCCGTTTAGACTACTAACAGGGTGCGATATGCGCGTTAAAGAGGACTTGAGGTCGAAGGAAATATTAGAGGAAGAAATAGTTAGTAATTTTAATGAGGAGAGGGAAATTTTACGTGAAACAGCTAAAAATAATATACGAAAAGTACAAGAGGAGAACAGAAACACGTACAATAACAATAGGAAGCTAGGAACACAGTATAAAGTGAACGACCTGGTTGCAATAAAGCGGACACAGTTTGGCGTAGGTATGAAGTTACGGCCGAAGTTTCTGGGGCCATACAAAGTAGTAAAGAAACTCAACCATGACCGTTATGAAGTTGAGAGAGTGGGGAATTGTGAGGGGCCTCGGGTCACGACATCATCTGTTGATAATATGAAAAAGTGGTAGCCCCGTTCGTGGGCGAACGTTTTGTCAGGTAGGGCCGAGTTGTAGGAATTGTACCAAGCACCCTATATTTACAAGAGTATTCACAAGCATACATCTCAGCCAATAATAAGAACATATACAATTCGCGAATACTCATAAACATCCATCTCAGTCAAACATATGAACAAAAATAATTAGGCAATTCACGCACAAACATCTGATTCAGTCAAGCACAGGAAAAGACACAACTATTCACGACAGTCGGGTCTACGTAACCGGAACGACCCAGATTTATATCTGGCCAAGGACTATCACTCCAGCAACACTCCCCAAAAACCCTTTGGGGAACTTGTATGCTGCTACAACAACAACAACACAACTATTCAAATGACATACATACAAACATGACATACAAATCAAACGCAATAACGACCGTCATGGGGTGAACTGACAAAAATGAAAAGCAAAAGGACAGTTCGCGCTAACGACTGAAGCTGACCGGTGGTATTGATTACTACTCCCAAGTCTTACTTTTAAACATTAAACTAAAGTTAAATAAATATCTAATTAAAACTAATCTATACTAAACTAAAAGACTTAAGCTAAATAAATGGCTAAAACTAGTACTAAATGTTAACTTAAGTGAAATTAAACTATCTTAAATTAAACTATATTCTATAAGCCACCAAAAATACAACGTGTGGGGGCTCAATATTATATAATATATATTACAAAGCATTCATGAGATTTATAGTACATCAGAACTTATTCTTATTAGGTACATATTGACAAAGTTCACCTGCACTGAAGCAAACGCAAGACCGTTGTTAAATTTACGGATATTGGCCAAATAGTTTTTTGTGATGTCATCATTGCGCTCAATAAGTTTTTTCAGCTCATCGCGGACAGAAATTGGTGGTAAACTCACCTTGCTCTTGTGGCAACAGATGGATGCAGTATTATCAGCTGCCTCGCCTGGATAAAGTTTAGCTGAGCAAAACTCACATATCTTCTCCATGCGTTCAGCACAATTTGATTCTATCTCATCGTCTTTAAGGAAGAGAGGTGCACCGCAATACGTCTTTGGTAGCTTTTCTTGCCGCCTCCTTGCACTGACATCTTCACTTAATCGCTGAAAATATGATGGCACCAAAACACTACTAAATTGGGGAGTGAATTGTTGCCTTTGTTCGGCCCGTTGTTGCTGCCTTTGGTTCCGCATACATTCCCTAGCTCTTTGCAAATAGATCTGCCGTTGTTGCATATCTTGGTTTATTGGAAGGAAATTGCGTTTTTTGCGATCAGCTGACACTCCCATACACTTTTTTCGAGGCATTGTTATGCGTAATTATATTAAATTGAATCCTATAGTAGTAAAAATGGTCATTACGATCAACAAAATAACTTTTTGAAATTATAAGGCTACCGATTTTATGTAGACTTTATGAGATAAACGCAATATGTCAGTATATCTAATGGAAAGATTTTTCTGTAAATGAAATGTTGAATTGAAAATCACCAAAAATACCATAATACCAAACACCAATATGCTTACCATACCAATAATACTCGTAATAAATGTATTGGTTAGCAGTTCTCATAAAAGGAATATCCGAATATTTTTCCGACAGGGTAGCCAGAAACAATATGGGCTGCAAATAAGATTGTGATGCGAAATTTACAAAAAATACCATTATACATATGAATGTACTTACCGTATTTACAATTTACGCGATAAATATATTTCTCAGCTTTTATCATAAGAGGAAAAAGTGAATATTTTTAACTGACAGCGCAGCCTGCTACAATTCTTATTATTGAAATTCCTATTATTTGGATTACAGTTATGTTTAAGCTTGAAGTCACAAT